>NC_068998.1:2259840-2266432 GCF_001194135.2 Octopus bimaculoides | reverse complement strand
TACATCGCGACTTAGTTTTATAGATGGTTGGATGATCCCTTTCTCTGGGTTTGCTGCAGCTATTCCGAGAAGTTTTTCTACCGTTCCATCCGGCACCCCTGTATCGGCATCCAATACTAAGGTGTAATCAAATCGCCGGTTAAATATATTTTGCACGTCAGATGAATAGTAAAAGGTGGGCTGGTTATAAGGACGGGCCATCTTTCCATAATATTCAATGTCAGTATATGTGTAAGCAAAAGATTCTCCCTCAGATAGCAACATTAGATCTTGATATTGTCCACATTTACGTAAAACTTTACTGGTGCGATGAATTACCATAAATTCTCGTGCAAATCGATCACATATTGAATCAAGGTGTTGATGGATGAAAATATCCCCTGGACAGTATTGGAAATACATCCATACGTTCTTAAAACGGTCTTGATTGATATCGTCATAGTAGCCATTAGCGAAACAGACACCTTCTTTGAAAAGTTCATCGTATATTAACTTCCGGTATTTATCACGGCATTCTAACTCACATGATATGAGATCTTCTTTCGAAGTTGCACTGACAAGAACAGCAGATACATTGAAACATAAATTGCCCATGAATGCTTGAAACATTGTCTGGAAGCATTCTTCAATATCATCAACTGTAACTGCTAACAAGTTATAGTTGAGAATGAGCGTTAAATTGTCGCCTTCAGCCGTTGGGTTTTTCCTTCTGTTGCCGCCGACAATCAATGTAGCAATCGTCTGCACCGGAAATTCGTAAACAGAACCTTGCAGGATTCCAAGCACAATGACAAGAATAATACCTTGTGGTATGCTTGTCTTGTGCCAGTCAATATTGAAAATATTTAGAGCAACACTACACAGAGCAAAAACGATCCATAACATAAAATATAAAAAACTTCCTATATTCATTGTACATAATTCTCTTTTATCAATCTTTACTATTTTATAGTTTTACATGTTTTCTTAAACTCTTTTTGTATATCATTTTTATAGTTTAATTTGTTTTGTTGCTTTAATTTTTCTTGTAATTACTTTATTCTATATTGGTTTTTTTTTTTTTTTTTTTGTGTGTCCTTATTGGTTACGTTTTCTTTCCTTCGTTCTTGGTTTGGATCTTCTTCGTTACGATTTATTGCGTTTCGATGGCTGTTCTTTCATGTTTTCTTCTTTACATTTCGTCACATTTTATCATTTTGGAACACTTCGACAGATTTCCATCTAAAGTACTTCATCGTTTTGGTTTTCTTCAGACACCATTTTGGTTACATTCTGCCAAGAATAACAAATAATAATAATAATAATAATAATAATAATAATAATAATAATAATAATAATAATAATAATAATAATAATAATAATAATAATAATAATAACTGTTGTTGTTGTGGTGGTGAATAAAAAAGAAAGAACATGCATGATAATTGATATAGCATATCCTGATGACAACAGGATCAAAGAGAAAGAAGAAGAAAAAATAAAACAACTATGACGATTTGAAGTGGGAAATACGAAGGTTGTGGTCAATGAAGAGAGAAGACGTGATACCAAAGTAATTGGTGCTCTTGGAAGTATCAGAACTCAACTACCAGCATGGCTGAAAAAGATCGGTGCAAGTGTGAAGGTAGAACGCCTACAAGAATCAGCAATGCTTGGAGCTGCAAGAATTCTTTTACGGCTCACGATCGTAAGGTCTTGAGTTCAATTCCTGGCGATGCGTTGTGTCCTTGAGCAAGACGCTTTAGATCACATTGCTCCATTCGGCTGGCAAAAATGACTTGTACCTGTAATTCAAAGGGGCCAGCCTTGTCACATTGGATTTCACTAATTTTGGATCACCATGAAAACGTTGCTAACATGTATTTTCGGAAATTTGGGTCGCACGGGCGCTTCAAAAGCGGAAGAACGTCCCTGGAAGACGATGATCGGTCTGGAAGACGATGATCGGTCTGGAAGACCTGCCATGAGCGTCACCCCCGGAAATGTGGAGAAAATGCATCAGCTTGTGTATGAGGATCGTCGGAGGGGACAATCAACGACATTGCTGATATTTTTGGCCTGTCGTATGGGTCCGTGCAGGCAATCCTCACGTCTGGATTGAACATGCGGCGTGTCACTTCTAAGTTTGTCCCTCGCCTACTGACCATTGAACAGTAAGAACGTCGAAGTCTGTCAAGATCTCCGTCAGCGTATCGCTGATGACCTCCTCCTTCATGTCGACCATCATCCCAGGTGACAGGAGTTGGGTCTACGAGTACGACCCTGAGATGAAGCAGCAGTCGTCACAATGGAAGAGGCGTTCATCTCCACGACCGAAGAAAGCACAACAGAGCTGCAACTCAATCAAAAGCATGCTCCGCGTTTTCTTTTCTTCTTTTTCCGACATCCGCGATATTGTGCATCGAGAATTCTGCCGACCCCACCCCGGGCCAGGCCGTCAATAGAGTGATCTAATGTGACGTTTTGTAGCGTTTGGAGGAGGACATTCGGCGAAAGCGACCGGATTTGTGGAGCGCAAAGAATTGGATCCTTCACGACGAGAAGGCACTCTGTCACCAAGTTCTCCTCAAAAACAACATGGTATTGCTTCAGCACCTGCCCTATTTGTCAGATTTATCACCTGTGGACTTCCATCTCTTCCCCCAACATGAAAATGAAGCTGAAAGGTTGCCGTTTTAACATTGTTGTCGGGATCCAGAGCGAATCCTAGAAGGTCCTATACTCGCTTATGGAAAACGACTTCCAGGCCGGATTCCAAAAGTGGCAGGAACGCTGGGACCCGTGTATCGCTGCGCAAGGAGACTATTTCGAAGGAGATGGTGATAAAACTTAAGTAAATAGCCAGCTGGAAACGATGTTTCCTGGGGCTAAACAACAGTAACAATCGTCTTATCCAGGGCAGACACATTATGTTGGCAAATAGTTTTTACTTTAAAGGACTGTTACTGAATATCTCTCTTTCAGAGATTTAGAAATAATAATGTTTCTATTTTTTTTATTATTATTAAACATAACTAGTTTGGGAACTTTTTGACACCATCTGGTATATGACTGTGCGTCGCGCCGTGTCTTTGTCGTCATAAATAACATTCTTTGTTACTTTTTAAATTTATCTTGAAGGAGGGATAGGTGTATTATCAAAATATCTGCTGTCACGTTGGTATTCATATTAACAAATTGTTCTGCCGGGGCCTTTTATCTATTTATTTATTTGTTTATTTATTTATTTTCAGCGTACTGCAATAACAACAACAGCACGGATAGTAGCGCTAATAATAACACTATCTGCGACAGTAACTACAGGTGCCGAAAATAGTCAGTGAGTATAGCAACAGCAGCAGCAACTCGGAAAACGGAAGGCTACAAGACATATAAGACAGCACGAACGAAAAGGTCAAGAAGCCAAAATGACGCCGTTCAGTGAAGCGTGAAAATGAGGTTGTAATGGGGGGTTGTAATGGCTGAAATCGTTGAACGTTGTTGTTGTTGTTGTTTACACTGTTATTGTTGTGGTTGTTGTTTAGTTTGTTGTTGTTGCGGATGTTGTTTAGTCTCAAGAACTGATCTACATTCCGACATGACGGTCCTACATCTCCCCCACGAGGAATAAACCCAGAGCCTTGCTGTTCGAGATGTCTTTTTATATTTATCTTTTACTAGTTTCGGTCATTAGACTGCGGCCATGCTGGAGCACCGCCTTGAAGGGTTTCAGTCGAAATCATTGACTGCAGTACTTCTGTTTCTTTCTTTTTTTTTTTTAGAAAAAAAAAATTCTAGTTAGTACTTATTCTATCGGTGTCTTATACGGAACAGCTGAGTTACGGAAACATAAACAAACCAACAGCGGTTGTCAAGCGGGATGGGGGACACAAAAATACACAGACATATACACGATAGACTTCCACACAGTTTCCATCTGCCAAATTTACTCATAAGGCATTACTCGACCCGGGACTATTATAAAAGACACTTGCCTAAGGAGGCTGTGCAGTAGGACTGAACCTGAAACCACACAGTCATGCCTATACATATTTAAAACGGTAAGGCGTCATTTGTAGCAAGTTTGGTTGCTAAGAGTAGCTGTGTGGTAAGTAGTTTGCTTACCAACCTCATGGTTCTGGGTTCAGTCCCACTGCGCGACACGTTGGGCGAGCGTCTTCTGCTATAGCCTCGGGCTGACCAAAGTCTTGTGAGTGAATTTCGTAGGCGGAAACTGAAAAGAAGCCCTTCATATATATATATATATGTATATGTTTGTGTGTCTGTGTTTGTCCCCCAACTATCGCTTGCCATCCGATGCTGGTGTATTTACGTCCCCGAAACTTAGCAGTTCGGTAAAAGAAGAACGATAGAATAAGTACTAGGCTTACAAAGAATAAGTTCGACTAAAGGCGGTGCTCCAGCATGGCCGCAGTGTAAATCACTGAAATAAAAGAGTTAAAGAGTTAAAGAGACCGAATGACAAAGCAAAGGCTCTTTCGTTGAATCGCGATCTCGAAGGTGTGGTAGAACAGTGACTTGATATCGATTTACATTGGTCGATACGGTATGATGAACAAGATACCAATTTGTGACATAACTTAACGTCATTTCAAGACGTATTGAAAGACAAGCAGTAAGGATGTTGACATTGATGCTTTTAATGCCAGGGATGGAGGAGGAGGAGGGCGGGGGCTTCCAACAGGTTGTCTAAAAATAATCTGTTGACCAAAACGCAATATTACGCAGTGAATAGAGATAGATACACCAGTTTATTTTTTAAAGCTTTACATAGACAGGCACACACACACACACACACACACACACACACTCATTTACACACATTCGCATACATATATACATACATACATGATGGCCTCCACTCGTGACCGACGAAGACCATTGCTGACCTTCAGGAACATTGTGTGCTCTAGAACTAACTGATATTTTGCATTTGCGACTCCGTTGATAGATAGATAGATAGATAGATAGATAGATAGATAGATAGATAGATAGACATTGCACACACAAATATATGATAGACAGTCATCAGACGAACATGATCGATAGCCTATGACCAGTCGAACTGTTAAATGATAGGTAATGGAGACATCATAAGGTAGACGATTGTAGACAAATAGGTGAAAGATAGGCATACGATAAATAGACAGGAGTCTGAAAAAAAATTCGATACATTAGCAATGAATAAATATATATTAAGTAGACTTTAGACTAGTGTTTCTCTACTATTTTTCTACCTATGGAGTCTTTTGATTCTTATTTTACCCGGAAGGACCCTCACACCCGTTCCATGTTTTAAAAAAATCTCATTGCATTTTTATTATTTAATATCATTAGGAATTGTATTTAAGAAAATTATTAAAACGTGTTTTGTAGAAGCATAAGCAATATATTGCAAATAATTTCTAACAACAAAATCTTGACCCCCGGTTGAGAACCACTGCATTAGACAGACAAAAAGATGACAAAATAGAGCCATGGATATATAGAAGAAGGGCCGACGATGGGCAAGGTGATGATAAATTGACAATGAGACTGAAAACAACAAACATAATAATCAAGCCAGTAGTAATATAGGACAGAAAGAAAGATGATCGACAATAGATAGACAAATAGATGACAAACGGACAAAATGAACATATATATATATGGACATTTCTCAGACTGTTTTTCTTTTGATGGTGGGCGTTTGCGTCAGAAATATAAAAATTTTATAAAAAAAACTACCCGCATTGTCAGAAACTTTCTATTTTCTCTCTTTTTTACCTTCGATACACACAAACACACGCACACACATGCACACACATGCACACAAAGGATAAACGTATTATACATAGACAATGGAATGGCAAACAGGCGTTAAACAAGGGATGGGTTGACAAATATATAACTAGACAAGGGGCGGACAAATAAATTATTAACAGGTATTAGACAAATACGCAAACTACAGGTAGAAAACAGATAGAGATAGGACTAACGATAAATAGGTGATAAGCAGACGACAGATAGCCATGCTGGTCAAAAGACACGTAGGCTTGTAGACATACTGAATAGCAGATGCATAGTGTTGGTTGAGAGACAGATAAAGGGAAAAATAAGCGATCGAGAAACTGGAAAATACTTATTGCAAAACCGTAAAACAAGGTGGAGATTAATTAATGAATAAATAAAAATGTGGAACAAGCAAAAGATGAGGAAATTGCGACGAAAATAGAAGGTGGTAAAGCAGACAAATGGAGTCCGCCAAATTCAGAAAAGGAAGCTGGCAGTGACATTGCGGAATCTGGAAACAAAAATATAAAATACCGTTGACTCCATGAATTCGTTTGGCGTTTACAGAATGTCCATCAACTTCTTGTCAGCTATCACTGCTTTGGACTGACTGATACCGAGTGGACAATCGACAAACTTGACCATGGTCATGCATTACTTCACATTATCGCCACTACTGTTTGCTAATTCTACCACCGCCATCCCCACCCCCACCTACACGACTACCACCATCATTAGTACAATCATCACCATCATCACCACCATTGCAACAGTACCACGACCACCACGACGATGACGACGACCCCCCCACCACCACCAC
>NC_068998.1:2253758-2259365 GCF_001194135.2 Octopus bimaculoides | reverse complement strand
GCCTCATCTGTCCAAATGATCTTATCAAGAAGTCACTGAGTATTAAGCCACGCGCTTTCGGTAAAAAGGTAAACTTGCAAAGCTACCCCTCACATGACGGCTAACACTCTAGTAGCAATTATAATAACTAAAGAATAATTCCTTTTTTTTCTACTCAAGGCACAAGGCCCGAAATTTTGGGGGAGGGCGCCAGTCGATTAGATCGGCCCTAGTACGCAACTGGTACTTAATAATTCATCAACCCCGAAAGGATGAAAGGCAAAGTCGACCTTGGCGGAATATGAACTCAGAACGTAAAGACAGACGAAATACCGCTAAGCATTTCGCCCGGCGTGCCAACGTTTCTGCCAGCTCGCAGCCGAATAACTACAAAATAATATCGTAAAGTGGCTGTAAACATATTTGAAGAAACAGACCAAGTAATTTAATTCATTGATTAACCAATTAAAATTATACTTTCATTCAATAAAGAAATCAACTATGTGATTTGGGGTCGAGTCCTACAGCGCAGTACCTTTGGCAGGAGTCTTCTACTAAACCTTCGGGCCGATCAAAGTCTTGTCAGTGGATTTGGTAGATGGAAACTGTGTGGTAGCCTATTATATTTGTGTGTATGTGTATGTGTATGTGTGTGTGAGCATATGTATGTGTGTGTATGTGTTTGTGTTATGTTTGTTCCCACCACCGCTTGACAATCGGTGTTGGTATACTTACGACTTCGTGACATAGCGGTTTGGCTAGAGAGACCGATAAAATAAATACCACACTGCCTGGGGGCGATTTGTTCGACTTAAAAACCGCTGAAGGCAGTGCTCCAGCATGTTCGCAGCTCAATGACTGAAGCAACGAAAAGATTTTTAAAAATAATAAAGTTATGTAAATAATTCAAATTAATTCCAGTCAAAAGGGCAGGGGACGACAACCCTTTTAATTTTAAACCCTTAACAATTATTTTAAAGGAACTGCGTTGGAGAGCAAGTCTGATGTTCAGTAACATAGTAACCAGGTTATGACAACTTATTCAGCTGTGTGGTCAATGGCATTATATTTTATGTAGCTTTATGTGTTTTTTTTGTTTCTTTGATGTTACAAAAATAACCGCAGTGAAAAATCTAGAAATACTTTCGGTCGTTGACCCATAAAAAAGTCATTGTGCTAACCTCCAATTTTACTGTTGCTTTGTTCGCTATTTTGACTATTATTATTATTGTTGTTGTTGTTGTTGTTGTTGTTCTTCTTCTTCTTCTTCTTCTTCTTCTTCTTCTTCTTCTTCTTCTTCTTCTTCCTTTTGTTGTTGCTGTTGTTGTTGTTGTTGTTATTAATATTATTATTATTATTATTATTATTATTATTATTATTATTATTATTATTATTATTATTATTCCTATCCCTTCGTAACACGGTGTAGGTAAAAATGCACCGGAGTCTTTAGTCATCTGTCAAGTTACAACAAGGACCTCAGACAGAGATAATACTTTCTTTAAGATGTGCACGAATGGGAACCCAAGTTCGAAATTTCCCTAAGACACCTGATGAAGACTGGATGGTATATCATCCGAAACGTTGTGTTAACAACAAACAAGATGAGGACAAATATCCGTCAAATGTAAATAATGTACATAAATCTTCATCTCTTAAATAACTGTATACATATATATGTATATAGATATGCATCTATGGGTACAGGACATCACAAAACGTAAACAACATGAAAAACGAAAATAAAGATGGGTACGCAAACAACGCGAGAAACAAATGGAAAACAAGACAAGTAACATAAAGAACGACTCTTCATCAGTTGTCAGCTGTCCTTCTACTCCCTACACACACACACACACACACACACACACACACACACACACACACATCGCCCTTCCTTATTCTCCGAATTTCAATTCTCATTAAGATGAATTTTTAAAAAAGGAAAACAAAAGAAAAAAACTCTATGTCGTCTGCATAATTTAAACGTTCTTTATTGTCCATTCATTGTCAGAAATATAGAAAAGAACAGGTTCATGAAGAGAAGAATATGATTGAGACAGACACCTACATAATTCTATGGGATGATTAAACAGGAAAGAACAAGGGCGGTTTAATGCCAGCTGTCCGCACGCTCCCCTATTTAGTTTTTGTGTAACGGAGGGTTGTCGATCGGTGCATTCCTGGAGGCGAAGATGTCGTAAAGTAAAAAGAAGTCTTCTCATTTATTTATTTATATTATAGGTGTGGGGTAATGACTCAAGTGCATAAATTTATAGATACACGTGAATATACACTCACAGCCTGACAGATGTCTCTTTGTGCTTAGTTCTTCATTTTATACTATCATGCGTGCACACACAATTACATGCACACGCGCGCACACTCAGAGAAAGAGAGAGAGAGAGAGAGAGAGAGTTGTCAGATAAATGTGTTCGTTTCTTTCCGATATTTGAAGTTATTCGAAAAATATTTTTTATGTCGCGCTTTATTTATTTACTTATATGTGATCGATGCGGGAGTGGTGAGGTGAATGAAAAAATTTTAATCAAAAAATATTCTTGGCATAATCGTACGAGAGAGTTTGTAGAACACAAATTCAGAAGAATTTTCTGAAAATACCCAAAACTAAAAACAGTCACGACTGGTTACGTGGTGTGCTTTGATCCAGAAACGATAATAGGCTGTGCGCATGCGCGAGGATTTTTTTTCGGGGTCCAATCGATTATTCTGCTTTGTTATTCTGAACAGAAAAACAAAGCTGAGTAACCGATTAGACCCCGAAAACTGTGTCCAAATTTCTCGGGCATCAAAATGCCCCAATTGTGATTTCATTGTAACAAAAATGAAGCATCATTTCTCCAAAACCTGAAGTTTCTAGAAAAATCCTTGTCTTTCGTTGTTGCATTTTCTCTTTCATTTACTATTACTTCTTCCTCAATTTTATTTCCCTGGGGAATTTTTAGCCAGTCTCTTTGATTCGTCTGGTTTATCATTTTAAAAT
Source organism: Octopus bimaculoides (assembly GCF_001194135.2). Lineage (NCBI taxonomy): Eukaryota > Metazoa > Mollusca > Cephalopoda > Octopoda > Octopodidae > Octopus > Octopus bimaculoides. The sequence goes on along the minus strand of NC_068998.1, from coordinate 2,256,382 downwards.
TATTTTTCGTTCTGGTTTGAAAAGAAAAGTTACTGAGGTTTCCAGAAACGTATTGTGGAAGATTTTTGCAAATTGTATTTTCTAAATCTGGAAGCGCACCTTTAAACAGTGAATGGGGTAGTGCCGTCCGGTACAATCTTTTAACGACGGGCATAAAAAGAGTACATATTCTCACTGTTTTGTTTGTGTGATGTATATGTGGGTTTAATGACATAAGTAACTGTGTTGCATGCCAAGGCGTTTCCGGTACAGAACACGGTGGGCAAATTCAACACAATGGTACTCACCACCATGGAACTAATTTGAACAAAAGAAAGAAAAAACAAGTTGCTATTCAAAAGCTTGGCTGAGTAGTTCTACCGCACCTACAGGGTAACCCTTTTCTTGGTCACTAGCCATTAGTCTACGAGGTGTTTCACCAACGCCGTGGAGCTGAAAAAGTAACTCGATGAACTCTTCTAGTTAAGAGCCGATGATTCCTGTTACCAATGCTCGCCGAAAGCTGGCAAGAAGTCACGAACAACTGAGGAGAATATTCTGGCTTCAAATTTTGGCACAAGGCCAGCAGGATAGGTGGGGGTGAGACGGGCAGATGGTAAGTCGATTACATCGGTCCCAACGCTCAAACAGTACTTATTTTATCGACCTCGAAAGGCTGTGATTTGTTTAAATATATGCGTACGTGTGTAATTCATACCCTCTAGAAAATAAATATATCATAAAAACCTTATTCTAAAAATCAATAAAGTACATAAAGGAATAACTAGTAAATGGTATAAAAATGACTACGCACGTTTCGTGGCTATATTTTCAAATGTTATTAGCACTCCGTCGTTTACGACGTTCGAGGGTTCCAGTCGATCCGATCAACGGAACAGCCTGTTTTTTCCTGTTTTTCTGTTGCCTTTATTTTCGTTTGCATACATCCTCGTTCTCACATATTAAGTTGATTACACGAACTAGCGAGGGACAGCCTCTACATGATCGTTCAGCTAACCTCTAGAAATAACAACCAAATATCCCTCACATCATACACAGCTGTTTTAAGAAACGGGGACCACATTGGATAATGTAGTCTTAGCTAGATGTGATAATCCCTGTGCAAAACCTTCGATCATTTGTCTACTCAATCATTGCTCACCTGGGGCTAAATACCTAAGAAAAATCATTGTATTGTAAATTCCTTTTATGATTATATAGCTTTATTGTGTGTGTATGTGTGTGTGTGTAAGGACGGGAAATCACTCTGTACATTCGAGGGCTTTCAAACCAATCGATCCTTCCATCAAGGGTGCCGTTTCCCATCTTTGAGTATTTGTCAGTGATTGCAGTGTTTTCCACAAAGAGTGGGATATGGGTGTGGCGCATCCACAAAGGTAGATGATATCACTGCTAAAGAGAGAGAAATACCAGAAATTAATGTAATCGACACCAATCGGGAAGTGTATCAGCTGTTACCATCAACACACATTAAAGAGAGCAGTCGGTGGCTTTGCAACTGGACACCCGAAGAAGGAAGCCAAGGCATGTCAACAATGTTCTTCCTATTAAAGTGCAAGTGGCTTTGGTTTTGTTCAGGTTAAATCAGTTGGGAACATTTGCGAAAGAGGTGGATAATGAGAGGGGGGGCTGTACATAAAAGAGGTGCAGGGGTAAGTAGCGTCTACATCGCTGAAGATATTCACCATCGCCTGAATGTGCTGCATAGTTCCGAGAAGCCAAATATTGTACTGGACCAGATTCAACCGGATTCGACCAAGCTTCTTATCCCATATACATATATATACATGCATACTTATACTTCTATTTGTGCATACATTATATATACATGTGTATATAACTCATATACGTATATATATAACTCTACAATTTTACATACATACATACATACACACATATCCATCCAATACACCGATACAGTTTAATCAAATTATTTTGTTGACGGGTTCCAAACAATTTAATAAATTCATTGAAATATCGAACAGACCTCCTTTAGGCTCTTTTGTTGTAGATAAAGCAGTGCTTGTGTTCTTTGTTAAGCCCTCACGACTTCCCGAGGTGTGGTTTATATGATTGTTTGTTCAATATTTTTTACATATTTGCGTGACAGTTATTATTATTTCTGCCGTATCATATACTTAGCATGTGGCTTAGCACCGAGTAACATACGTACGTTGATTTTTGATAAAAGAGATTTTACAATCCGTGACAATTACTCATTTCATGCGTATTTGCGAAAATACGGATTATTTTATCGCAATGTATAATTTCCTTTCTTTTATCTAAATATCGTTTTTTTCTATTAAGATTGTCGGTGTGGCTTTATTTCTTTTATTTGCTGTATTTCGTCTGGTTTGTTTGTCGTGAGAATGTATTGGAACTGTTGCCGCATATTATAGAAACAGAATGGTTTTGTCAAGTGTTCGAATATGCCCCAAGTATATTTGAATTCGTAATAACCTTGAATATATACATATATACACTGCTGTGAGCTGCAGACACGCGACAAATAATTAAATAAATAAATAAATAAATAAATATATATATATATATATATATATATATATAGCCATGATAAAGCTCCGAGTTTTATCATGGCTACCCTTTGTTTTAACTGTCATTTT
>NC_068998.1:2239674-2253656 GCF_001194135.2 Octopus bimaculoides | reverse complement strand
ATATATATATATATATACACATGTATATAAATACATGTATATAACATGTATATAGATACATCGTAGTAGCAATTGCGACAGAGGTGATTTGGAAGACGCGAATGAAAGGGTTAATAACAGGCATCTTTATCTCTGGTCCTGGCTTGGCGAATTTCTTCACCGTCCACCTAAGAAGGAAAATAGTGTTAGAGAAAAAATACCTGTCCGCGAAAATTTTCCAAGATCGATGAAAGAATGTCGCATAAATGTTGCGTGTGGATGGAACTGCATGAATACAACGCAGGAAGAACCCGACGCATCAGTGATGAGACGGGGCTCGTGGGGTCCGAGCATATCCCGCCTCCCCACTTCATTCCGCATTGCTGTCTTGTATATGTCATCATTCGAACTATTCATATTTATGTAAAATTTTTTAATTCATCTTTTTGTTAACTCATACGTGAAATCTGACCCCATATCAGATTGTACTATCCCCTCTTTGTTGTCCCCTTGTGGTAAATAAAAATTTTGCGAAATGCTTAGCGGTATTTCGTCTGCCGTTACATTCTAAGTTTAAATTCCGCCGAGGTCGACTTTGCCTTTCATCCTTTCGGGGTCGATTAAATAAGTACCAGTTACGCACTGAGGTCGATATAATCGACTTAATCCCTTTTCCTTTGTCTGTCCTTGTTTGTCCCCTCTGTGTGTAGCCCCTTGCGGGCAGTAAAGAAATAAGAAACGTTAGCACGTCGGGCGAAATGCTTAACGGTATTTCGCCTGTCTTTATGCTCTGAGTTCAAATTCCTCCGAGGTCGACTTTGAAATGAATACTAATTTTCGAAAAGATTAACTAAAACAAATTTGTTATTTGTATACATGCACGCATGTGTGTGTGATGTGTATTTGGCATCCATCGACTATATAACTTTTATCATCTTCACCATCAACTTACCACTCTTGTCGACTTCAATGGTCTGTTGACGTTATCTTCTTATATTAACTCTCTTCCCCCTTTCTCTTTCTCCTCCCCCTCCTCTCTCTCTCTCTCTTTCCTTCTCTCTATACAATGTAAAGTGTGAGATCAACCAATCAGTCCATATTTTTATCGGCTGTCATCATATAGAAATAACGTCTGATGTGTGAGACCGACGTTGAGCTGGCATTTACCTCTGCTTCATGTCCCTACGGGACAGCGAATAACAACCTCTGCATGGTCGTTGGACATGCTAGAAATAGTAACTAAAACTTCCTCAACTTAATTTCCTATTGACTTAGAAATATAAGAGATTACATTAGTTTAATCTTAGGTATGCAAAGAGACAAACGGCCATGGCTGGAACGCTGTTGATTATAGCTCACCTGAAACAAAACTCATTTTGTTGTTAAACGCGATCTTCCACATGACTCGTCAACATTGAAACAAATGGTTATTAATTCAAGGGAGATAATTATCGCGACACTCATCACCTTTAATGGGGGACAACTCTTCGTTGAGTAGGATATACAGAATGCTTTTCTTAACTGATACTGCTTCCGTTGCAAATTATATATATTTTTTTCTTTTTATGATAAAAATGTTTCAAAAATTGTTATCAGCGGACGAGTGAGTTACTTTCTCTTGAGTTTCTTTCGTTCATTGTTGCTGTAGTAGTAGTAGTAGTAGTAGTAGTAGTAGTAGTAGTGGTAGTAGTGGCAGTAGTATTTTATTTTATCAACCCCGAAAGGATGAAAGACAAAGCTGACCGCAGCGGAATTTGAAATCAAAATGCTAAGCATTTTGTCATGCGCGAGTTGCGGCTGAACACGCCAGTTGTTCTGAGACGTATAACCCGTTATTCCCTCCCACTCTGTCTTCTACTGCTTCCCCACATAATTTTTTTCTTTTATTTTCGTTGCTTGAGATAGCTGGGGGGTTTTTTCGATAAATTTATCTTTTATACTTTTAATGTTTTTCTTTCTTTTCTTTCTGTAAAAATATATTAGTCTGAGGTCGCAGTTATCTCCCATGTTAAAGGGAGATAACTACAGAAGGCTTACGGGAGATAACTGCGTCTTTTTAGGCTTGCTTTCTTATTCCAGGCTGTCGTCAGATTGTCAACTGGAACAATCCTTACGTGCTCACCGGAGCAACGGAAACAACAGCCAAATCTCCCTCAGACCACATCTAATTGTCTTCATAAAGAAAAGATACATTACATATGTAGTTCTAAATATACTTTGAAAAAGCACTGACGGAACAGGCTTGGCATGGGGGCTCCTAGATGTTTAGAGCGATGGGTAGAACGTTCTGTTGCATTTGTCTCAGATTTCTGAGTTCAAATCCTGCTTAGTTCAACTTAACATTCATCCTTCGGGGGTAGATTTTACTTTCTCTTTATGAATTGTGTCCGTAATTTAAAGCCCAACCTCGTCACATTGATTTGACCCGAGACAGTACAGTATATCTGTGGTATACACAGCCACTTGCACGTTAATTTCACAAGAATGAATTGAGTTGGTCCAGCAATACAAAACTCACTGTTGATACCAACGGAATATCCACCATTTATATGCGTGTGTGTGTTTCAATGTATTTTTTAAAAACTATTTTTAACATTTTATTTTATATATCATCATCATCATTTAACGTCCATTTTTCATGCTGGCATGGGTTGGACTTTTCAGCAGGAGCCACAGAAGGTTCCATGTTCAGTTTTACCTTGGTGTATGAAATACTTACCAGATCTTGTAGGGGTCTGGATACTGGAGTTCCTTGTTCAATGGCCAATATTCTCTATCCAGTGGCATGCATTAAAAACTTGCTTTGCATTCATTTACCAGCAACTGGGGAAAAAAATACAAGAGGGTGCTGAAAAGTTCTTAGCTCTGGACCAAAAAAATACTGAAGGATCAGTTAATTCAGATTTTATTTAACATGCTCCCCTCTCAGATTCACACAGTTATTGCAGTGGTCCTTCAGGTTTTCTAAACCCTGTATAAGAACTTGGAATGTTGGGCCTCCAGCCAGGCTTTTTACAAGATCCTTCATGCTAGAAACTTTTCAGCAGCCCTTTATACAATAAAGTATCAACCCAGCAGACCTTTGTGTGTGCGTGTGTGTGTCTATATGAGATAACACAATTTAACATGTAGCGTATAGAGATTGTACATTTATTCGTACATCATAGTTTAATATGTCATGGTAATGGTAAATTACAAACAAACCAATAACCATTTGTGGAATCAAAGGTTATTTTCTTTCTTTATATTTTTATTTGTAATTTGTCTCCACAATAGAATGACGCTCAAGTAGTTTCTCCTTCCTCTACTAAAGACCCTCTTCACAACAACTGCAACGAAATTTAACAAGCTTTATGTTTTATACCATAATTGTTCAAGAGGAATGGTGTTGATTTCCAAACCATTGGTTTACTGTCTTACTAATGGTGATAATGGCAAGAGGTATTCTCTGAAGTGAACAGTTAATGAAGTGAACAGTTAATTAAACAGAAACACTAGGTTTTCTCACCAACATTTATCTTCAGCTATATAGGTACACATTAAATAAAAGTTATACACCTCTATTATTATATAACAGAACCTTGCAACATGTCCAGTATTGTAGATACAATATTTCATACTATATGTATAATCTTCTCTTGAATCCAATATCTTTCATTTTCTTTATATAAAATATTCTTAGAATATGTCATTGCTAATCAGAAATAACATCCAGAGTAAAATGTCCAACTTGCTGTTTAGGTTTCCAGGAATGGCTTCTTTAAAACAAACCAACAGCAGCATTAATCATAATAATGATAATAATCATTCTTTGTATTATCGGCCCAGGGTCCGAAATTTTGTATGTAGCAGGGTTGGATCAATTCATGTCCAGTTGGAACTTATTTTATCAACCTCAAAACAATAAAAGACAAAGATGATGACCCTAATGGAATTTGAACTCAAGACATAAAGCATTTTCCCAACATGCTAACAATTCTGCCAATTTTTCACTTGCAATAATAATAATAATAATTTAAGAACAACAACACTGATGACAAAACATAATGAGGTTAATTTACCGAGTTTTTTTTTTGTTTTTTTTACACAAAATTCAGACTTTGTTTTTAAATAATACAATGGACAGAAGATATCACCAAATAATTTGTTTGTATTTTTTGGTGTTTGTTTACATTGAATAATTTACTGGCCATTGGATTCTGGCCACTGGAGTTTTGATTTTTAACAGTTTTTTTCTTTTTTATTTATTTTTTTTTGGTCAACTGGAGGAATCAGTAACCATTTAACTTAACGTTGGGGTCAGTTTAATATTCCAATAGATCTTCAGTTAATTTCTTCAACATTAAGTCAGACGGGGTGAGAGTTTTAGGAGAGAGCGAGAAAGAGAGAGGGCGAGAAAGAGAGAGAGAGAGACTGACTTAAAGAGACAGACAGGGAGAAAGAGACAGATAAATACAGAGAGAGAGAGAGAGAGAGAAGCAGGTACAGATAGGCAAGCAGATAGTGATAGACAAATAGAAAAGAAGGGAGTGAGAGAGAGAGAGAGAGAGAGAGAGAGAAAGAGAGGCATATAGACAGAAATGAACACTTACAAACAAAGACACATACACACTCACATCCACACACAGATACAGATAAATACATACTTATACAGTGAGGTGGAGGCAGAGAGTTTACAAGTCAATATGAGAGAGGAAAATGAAAAGTGGTAAAAGTTCAGAGCGACAGTGAGGGGAGGACATGAGAGAGATTTTGGTAATGTAGGCGTTACTGCGGTTTATAAATGAAAACTTATTGACAGGATGATCAAGGAAGGACAAGAGTTCAAATACAAGAGCAGTTGGGAAGAGTGTTTGCTTAAATATAACATGTGGTGGACAGGGTGGGGGATGAAACAATAAAAAAATATATAAATAAGTGAACAAAAGACGCTGAAATTTCCTTTGTGTGTGTGTGTGTGCTTTCACATGCCTTTGTAATAATTTTGCATATTTATCAGGATGTCTTTGTGACATATATGTAAAATATTTGAGGTTTTTGTGTATTTGGGCTTTGAAAGAAGCATGTGTATATATATGCTTGTATATGTATACATTTATGCATATGAATATATATATATATATACACGTGTATGTGTGTGTATGTATACATAGGTATATATATATAGACATTGGAAATTACTATTTGTAAATCTCACATCAAGAGATATTCAGCAACAGTCCTCTAGAGTAAAGATTATTTGCCAACCTAACATGGTAGTCCTGGTTTAGGACAAATGTTGCTGTAATTTAACCCCTGGAGACATTGTCTCCAGCTGGCTACATGACACAATCTGTGTCCTTATATTTTTGAACAAGGGGTGGGTGCTGAATGCCCTTGTTCGAAAATATAAGGACACAGATCATGTCGTATAGCCAGCTGGAGATGATGTCTCCTGGGGCTAAATTACAGTAACATTCGTCCTAAACCAGGACTGCCATGTTATGTTGGCAAATAATCTTTAATATATAGATATGTGTGCACACTTACACACACACACACACAATATTTGTGTTATTGTATTAGACTAATCATATCTTTGAAGCTAGTCTAAAATTCAAGTTAGCCTTCAAAAACATCACACAATATTTATAATAACAACCCTTTCTAATATAGGCACAAGGCCTGAAATATGTGGGGAGTGGGCTAGTCAATTATGTCAACCCACAGTGTTTAACTGGTATTTTATTTATCAACCTTGAAAGGATGAAAAACAAAGTTAACCTTGGCAGAATTTGAACTCAGAATACTGCACAGCATTTTGCCCGGTACGCTAACAATTCTGCCAGCTCACCACTTTAATAATAATAATAATATAGAACAGCTGCTCGAGAATGAAGAAGTGCAGAAAAAAGGAAAACTGATTCACAAATAGAACAGAAGAGAAGATTAAGGAATGTGTTTTTTTTTTGTTCTCTAATCTTTTTCTGTTATGAGAGAAAAAAAAAACCCACTTTCCTGAACTAGTTAAAGAAATCATAAGCAAAAATATCAGATGGGGAGGACTTGTATATAATAATAATAATAATAATATCTTATTGCATGGTATTAGAGTATATTATACATATAAACCTTATTATCGTATATGGCATATATATATAATTGCTTTTATATGGGGAGAAGGCCATAATACAGGGGTAAGGGACCATTTGATTTTATTGGCCCCCAAAACTTGATTAATACTTTTTATTGACCCCTGTAGAGATAAACCTTGGAGAGGTTTATATATATATATATATATATACACACACACACACTCTTAATGTAAAAATCATATATTTTATATGTATTATGCATTACATATAAATCATCATCATCTATATATATATATATATATATATATATATATATATATACACACACACACACATGCATATATATGTACATACATACATATATATATATATATATATATAATATTTTATATGTATTATATAGTACATATAAATATGCATATATATATAACACATTGTTATATAATTCATTATACAATTATTATATGTATGTATACACATAAATATGTTAAATAAGATTCGGGTAAAAACCTTGTAGAATGCTATGTAAAGCTTGTCCACCATTATTGGCTACCTAATGTCATCATATAGTGGAAATGCTCCAGCAACAGGATATACATCAGTAATTCCATAGTATACATAGAGTTTATACAAATAGATAAATGATAGAAAAAGGAATGAATGACATTATTTAAAACCACTTCTCAGTGAGTTCAAATAATACAATTCATTCAATTTCCTATCATTTAATCTATTCATAAATATATATATATATAATGTATATAATTATAAATATATACATATATAAGTGAATATACATATGTTTATATATATATGTATAAATATATTTGTTTACACACAATTATCTTGAAGACACCAACTGCTTTATCTTTATACAGTATCATAATACTTCAACCGATAGAAACAGTCCCATAATTATTTTGTGGTTGTTCTTGTCATTGTTATTTGACTCCATATCCTCCTCATCATCCTCATCATATAAACATTAACACCACTAGCATCATCGTCGTCGTCGTCAGTGTGTTCTTGTAGATCTCACACTGAAGCGACAAAGTAATTGATCATCACATTGAAAGATAGACAGACAGCCAACGGCTACCGAAAAAGCCATATTTTTTTCAGCAAATTTGTGTTTTTAGCTCCTTTACCTTGTTGGTCAGGACTGGTGGCTCCTCCCTACATGAAATACCAAAAGAAAAGAAGAAAAAAAAATAGGGGGACGCATAGAAAATGAAATATATAAAGAATGAAAAAGGGGGCTGCCTTGTTATGAGACAGCTCAATGGGAATTGTAATAAACTGTTGATAGTTTATATAATAATAATAAGAAGAAGAAGCAGAATTGTAATATTTTGTGATGACAATAAGAGAAATAATGGTTTCAATCTTTGGTACAAGGTCAGCAATTTGAAGAGAAGGGTTTGACCCCCCCCCCCCCTGCTTAGCTGGTATGAAAGACAAAGCTGACATTGGTGGGATTTGAACAAAATTCTGCTAAGCATTTTGCCCAGCGTGCTAACAATTCTGCCAACTCAGTCTTCGTAATATTTGATAATAATAATATCAATAATGATGATAATATCTAATGGTAAAACAGGACAGGTCTTGATATCAAAAATATTTAATAAAATAATAGCAATGCTCATAATATTAAAATTATAAATTACAATAACAATTTAATAAAATTAATAGTAATATTTATTGATAATATTAAAATAGTAATAATTTATATTCTAATAATTTATGCTAAAATGTAGTATTAATAAGTTGTCTTGATATTTAATGTTATGATGGTTTTTTAATATTGGAAATCCCCACCAAATTTTGATGAAAGGAACTGTTGACTATATTCACTGGAGTATTTGATGGGTAAAGGTGACCCCAGCTAGAGATGAAATAGGTTGGGACTGATCATTATATATAAGGCATTTGGTCTGGTACCCTGCTGATTCTGTCAATCTGCTGCCCTACTACTACTACTACTAATAATAATAATAATAAAAATAATAATAATGGTACAAGACCAGCAATTTTGAAGGGAGGGGACAAGTTGATTACATCAACCTTAATATGTGATTGGTACTTCATTGACCCTGAAAGGGCAACAGGCAATGTGACTTTGGTGGGATTTGAACACAATGTAAAAAACACTGGAAGAAATACCACTTAGCTTTTTTATCTGACATGCTAATGGTTCGGCCAATCCGTCACTATAATAATAATAATAATCTTACAAAAACTGTTTTGGGAGTTTAAAATCCAAACAGATTGAGTGATACAGTACCATTAACTGGGGAGTTTTATGGCTTAGAAAAGCAATGCAAAAATATGACATTTCAAATGTAGCTACCCCAGATACCCACAGTATGGCAAAGAGTTTGAGAAAAAAAAATTGATAAATATTGAGTGTTCAGTTTGGAAATTTCAAGAATGTGGAACTCAAGAACTAAAGCCGTGCCAATAGTAATTGGAGCTGTTGGCTTTGTTCCTACCAAGTTTGCAACACATCTCCAAGCTAAATATAATGTCTAATATTGTAACTTTACAAAAATAGACAAAAACTTGGAACTGTAGAAATCCTGCTAAAGGTACATGGGTCACATGACTTGATGAAGAGCCCCCAGTATGTGACTGGTTAAGACCTGAAGTCTTACTAAAATAAGGTAATAGTCTTTTCTGCTGCTATAGATACAAGACCTGAACTTTTGTTGGGTATGAGATAGTCAACTACATCAACCCCAGGGTTCAACTGATATTTATTTCATCAACCCCCAAAAGGATGAAAGGTAAAGTCGACCTTGGAGTAACGTTTCTGCCAGCGCACTGCCTTTCTAACATAATTATTAAGTCTAGAAATGTTTGGGAGACAAAGCAGAGTCAATTAGATGGACATGAACCCCAGTAGTTAGGCGGTACTTTATTTTATTAATTAGAAAAAGAATGAGATGCTAAGTAGATTTTGCCAGGATTTGAACTTAGTATCTAAAGAGCAATAATAGTAATGATAATTAGTTTCATTGATGAAGAGGAGGAGGAGGAGATAAAGCCATATCTTTAGAAAGAACCCAATACAAGCAAACGAACAAACAAAAAAGCAAAAATCATGCAAGTTCTAGCATGCTGAAGCAAAAATTGTTCCTGTTAATTATTTGTTCGAAAATACATTAATGTGTAATATGTGTGTTCACCTATGTTTACTTATGTTCACTTATGTTCATCTATTCAAAATATCATATCTTTGATATTGGCTGATAGTCTAAATTCTCTTAAAATTGAGATTGAATAAATACTTAAGATATTCAGAAACTTAAAAATAATAATAAAAAAAATATATATATATATATATAAATCATTTATGGAAATTAGTTTTCTGTCAAACGATAGCCTTTGATTGGAAACAGACGAGGGTTGGTGACAGAAAGAGCATCCAGCTATAGAAACATTTGCCTCAACACATTCCATCTTAACAAATGCAAGCACAGAAAAGTGGACATTGAATGATGCTATCTACAATGGACCTCCACAGCTTCTGTCCACCAAATTCCATTCACTAAGCACTGGTCAACCTGAATCTAAAGAAGCAGACCTTTGTCCAAGGTACCACGCAGTGAGATTGAACTCAAATCCACTTTGTTGTGGGGTAAACTTCATTACACAGCCATACCTTTGTTCCCTTGTAGGTGTGTTCCCAGCTCCCTGCCTCCCACACTTCTGTTTTGCTGGCAATGTCTGTGGACCTGTGTCAGAACTGAAGAAATTTTAATTGGAAGACACAGTAATTATGTAGAGGAGATTAATGAGTGCAACAGCTGAAAACGTGAGTGTGGTGGTGGGGGGAGATGGAGGTGTTTGTGCAACCAGCAACTTACCCACCCGTAACCTCAGTGGTGGACGGCTGATGTTGTTGTTGTTGGTTAGATTCACTTTCTCGGCACCAACATGAAGAGAGATTCTGAAACTGGTAAATTGATGATTATAAGCAACAGTCTTGGAACTGAGGCTGAGGGGTCAAGCGGGGGTGAGTTTGTGTTATAAATGAAATTACTGAATAGAATGAGATGTGTGTGCTTGTGGATGTGTGTACGTATGAGGGAGTGCTGAAAAGTCCCTGGCTTTGGATAAAAGAAAATACAGGAGAATCAGTCAATTATGATTTTATTCAACATATTCCCCTCTCAGAGTCACACACTTATTGCAGCGATCCTTCAGTTTTTCTAAGCCTTGCAAAAAGAACTTGAAGGTTGGGCCTCCAGTCAGGCCTTTCACAATACTCTTACAACCAGGAACTTTTCAGCAGCCCTTCGTATATGTGTGTATATATGTGTGTGTATATATGTATACACACTAACACAGCCAACTCATCTACATCACATGGTCTGGTGATTTTACTCCCCCCCAGCCACCTATCCCAGAGGTTAACATTACTTCAGATTCATTTCTCCCCACAGATCTCCCACATTCAATGCTACATGTCTCATCACCAAGTGGCATTGCAACTGACATCACATGTTACTTTCAAAAGCCCGTCCACTCCCTCAGCTCGTAGACCCTCTCCCCTCCACTTTCATTCCACTCTAATTTTCACAGATCTTCCGCCACACTCACTGCCTACGTCTCACTTGGCTGCAACTGGATAACCCTGTCACAGACTGGCATTCTGTTCGAGGGGAGGTGGTGGCCTGCCTTCTGAGCCAGTGGTTTGTGGCATCACTGGAAAACAACAAAAGTGTGGTCTGGTCGTCGAGACAGTGATACAGTTGATAAAATCATAGGGACGGGGGGCGGTAAAGGGGGGGGAAGCAAGGATAAATGGGAAAAGAAAAAAAAACAAACAAGTAAAAAACTAATAATAATAATAATAATAAACTCAGGCACAATCAAAAGAGCTTAATTAGTAGACCAGATGCAAACAGGGAAGATGATTTAACTTCATGCTTGCTACAAGGAATGGTAAATTGGGGTAGTGGTGGTAGATGGTTGGCGTGGAAATAAAAGCAGCAAGTTATGGCACAAAATACTAGTTTCTGTTACTGGAAATATTGGAGGAAGTTGGCATGAAATCAGGGATTTCTCTTTGAAGACATTGCAAAGCATTCTAGAAAATCACCATGCAAAAAAATGGCAAAAACAAAAGAAAAAATGTTTGTTGCTGATGTTGTTGCTGTGGAAATGATGACTTGTGGTTTCTAAGGAAATTCCGTGAAAGATGTAAAAATGGCATTTTCTAATTTCTTCTTTTGTTGTTGTTTTCTATATATTTCTCTTTGTTTTTGTTGAAATAGAGAATCACTTTTCGTTGATTTCAGTTTGTTTCAAAGGTGAAATGTTATTGTGTCAATTACTCCAAACACGCACACAGTAGCAATGATTATAGCTAATACAAGAGAGTATGCAATATTGTGTGTGTGTGTGTGTATATATATATATATATATATTCTTTTTTTATTGAATCTGCAAAAACATCACAAAACTGTCCAACAAACGGAAACATGAAACTCTGAGTAACAGTTTTGTGATGTCTTTGCAGCTTTAATAATAATAAAGCATATTACTCTACCTCTGGTAGTCGAGTACTATTTTCTCCACCTTATTTTATATTTATGTCCTTCCTCAGGCATATATATATATATATGATGAATTTATGGAAAGAAGTCCCATAAAACTCATCAATTTAGTTAAAAATGGAGAAAAGTTGTTAGAATAAAATTCTCTTATATACAACAACCTAACCACTCGGCCACCCAAATTGGCAATGGTTTTAATAATACTGATTAAACCTTTGTTATCTCAATCAAGATAAGATGTGATTTTAGCAAACTTTGGCTGCTATATCTAGCATTTAAGTGCCACCTTACTGTTTTTGTTGTTCCATAATTGGTAAATGTCAACAAGTGGTGATGTTCACTTGGAGAATTTTTGAGACTAATGTCTTAAGAACTCTGAGAATTCTTCAGGAAATGTCAAAAGCAATTCAATATAAACTGACATTATTTTTGTTTTGTTCCACTCGAAACTTGTTCACTTTGAAAATATAACAACACAATAAAGATATTTAAAAAATATACCTAATCTATAAAATTCCAAGTTTCTTGTTTTAAATTTCTAATTCCAGAAATTAAAAATTTAAATATGACATTTTGAATCTAAAATTTAAATGTAATATTTTGAATTTTAGAATTAAGAACCTTAAAATATAATATGAATTGTATGAAATTTAAAATTAAAATTTATTTCAATTTTGAATTTTAAGCTTTGTATTTACATTTCTAATGGATAAGCTTCATCTTTTAAAGAGAATGTGATTAAGTAACATTCATGCCTTCCTTGATGGAATTAACAATGGTAATTAAATGAAACGTTTTAAGAAGTTTCCATGCAGTCCATTCTTCTCAATACCATTTCTATTCTAAAACTGATTTCTTTTCAGTGAGAAAAGTACTTCTACAGTTGACTCTGTCTTCCCCAGTGTATTACAGATATTTGTTCATATCCTATACTGCTGAACGTAATGTATTCGTGTGTTTGTCATACTTTAATATTTATTATTTGAGTTGGCAGAAACGTTACCACACCGGAAAAAAGTGCTTAGTGCCATTTCTTCCGACTTTATGTTCTGAGGTCGACTTTGCCTTTCATCCTTTCAGGGTCGATGAAATAAGGACCAGCTGAACACTGGGGTTGATGTAATCAACTTACCCCACCCCTAAAATTGCTGGTCTTGTGCCAAAATTTGAGACCATTATTAACGAAGGCGGAGGTGTTGTTTTCAGTTGTGTTTGTTTGTTTGTTCGTCCGTGGATGAGATATCTCAAGAACCACTGGATGGATTTGGATGAAACTTTCAGGGATGTTTGGCCTCGTGACTGGCATGAACTAATTAGATTTTAGGATCGATCTGGTACTGGACAAAGGAACATATTCAACATATTTTACTTTATGAGTTCAGTAAAGTCACCAATGCAAAGGATGGTGCAAGGAATATTAATGCAGTATATGGGGATCAGACATTAAGCATAAGCCAGTGTCATGGGTGGCTCCGGAAATTCCGAGACGGAAACTACAGCCTAGAAGACGACCCTCATCCTGGAAGGTCTGTAATGCTCGACGAGGATGTCCTGCTAACCCTGGTGGAACAAAATCCCATTGTAACTCGCAGAGAAGCTGGCATTTGGTCATTCAACCATTCATCAATACCTGTGTGTCATTGGAAAAGTCAGCAAATTGGGTCAATGGGTTCCTCACAGACTTTCCTAGTCTAATCACATGCAGAGAGTGAATGTGTGTTCTTTGCAGTCACATCTCACAAATGAGCCTTTTTTGGACCGAATAGTGACTGGTGACGAGGAAGGGTCCTCTATGAAAATGGCAACCTATATCTTTTCAAAACGGCCATAAGACTTTATACATAGATCTTATACATGTTCCAGACTCCTTATGAATCATTTTACATCCGTTTCATCATCCACTTCATTGATTCGAATTCGAACATTCAGACTTCCCAAGTACATTTATGGACTTACATTTTTTATATATTTATGAATTTTTATGTGTTTATAAATTCCTATATGTGTATGAATTTTTATAAATTTTCATGTATATGTATGCATTTATAAATTCTTAGAAATTTTTTATATATCATATAGATGAATGCATCTATGTATGTACTTTGTATACCATGGAGATTTCGTTAATATGGATCAAAGGAATAGATACATCGGCCTTTGAATTTGTTTTCTCCTCTGTTTAATTTTATAAATATATCTTTTTTTCAAGCTGCTACAGTTTGAGGAAAAGTTTTGGCTGCTATTTCAAGAAGGTTCAGCAACTCAGTAGAAGCTTTCTCATTAGCTAACAGTTGTGTGTATGAATGTGTGTGGGTGGGTGGAATGTTGGAGAGGAAGATTGTCATACTTTGTCAAGCATCCTGAT
>NC_068998.1:2236286-2239581 GCF_001194135.2 Octopus bimaculoides | reverse complement strand
TCTTAAAAATAACAACATAGAATCATATAATGTATATCATCATCATCATCATCATCATCGTTTAACGTCCGCTTTCCATGCTAGCATGGGCTGGGCGATTTGACTGAGGACTGGTGAAACCGGATGGCAACACCAGGCTCCAGTCTGATTTGGCAGAGTTTCTACAGCTGGATGCCCTTCCTAACGCCAACCACTCAGAGAATGTATATATTATAGTCAAATCACATAACATATATATAATGGTAGTAAATTAGAGGAAAATGTTGGAATGGTTGTGCCAACATGTTCCTCTGTTTACTGCTATTAGATGGTGTATTTCTGTGTTGATCTCAAAGCCTCCATCTGTAAAAATATCATTTTTGCTGAAGGAATAAAATTGTTTATTCTTGAAATCACATCTTTTTCCATTTTTATAGAAAATTTACAGCAGGAGACCTATTTAAGTTTTTTTTTTTTTAGTTTAGTTTATTTATTTTATAATTGCATCATGAAAGAAACATTTTAACCATATTAAAAAAAGATACATGCAAAATTTATTAAATTTGCTTTCCATTTATTTCTTGGTATCAAAATTTTCCTCATACAAATTGTATCATGGACCTGGTCACAGTGGTGTGATGAAATTTTTTGATACTTACAGAAAATTAAATGTAAAAGAATTTAAGAATTTCTTTCTGTGTGTTGTCTTAAACATTTAAAATAGTTCTTCCATGATGTAATTCCTTCAGTTTCAAACATTCTCAGATCAACTCACTTGCCACACAAATACAACTCTCAAGTTTGTTTTATTTTATTAAAATTTATTTTAAAAAGTTAAAAACTGACATTTGTGTACACGTATTATGCATGTGTGTGTATATATGTAAGCAATAGGGGTATAACATTATATAAACCTTATTACAGATGTATACATGGGTGACTATATATTGGTGAGTAAATGTATGTATAATGTATTTTAAGTTCTTTTGTCCATTTTTGACATTGCTGCTAAGGCAAAGATGTGTTTTTGTTTGTATGTATTTGATAGCATAAAAGACACGGATATATTGAACTAAGACCGATTCCAGACGTACAAATCAAGAAGTGTTTTCCATTGCATTAACCCTTTCTACATTCAGATTACTCTGTCAAATATAATCCTTATTTATTCATTGTTTTGAATTAATCCTGGATTATCTCATAGCCTCGAAATTTTAATGACATGGTTATTTTTAGAACAACAGTGTAGGGTAAGTGTAAGGGGCCAAATCTGGCCTATTTGAGCCTAAAACAGGTAGAATATTTGGGATGATTATGGCTGATTAAGGGTTAAAGTATGTATTGTAGGCTTGACTAAGCATATAGGATCTGAGGTGATTTAAAAGAATTTTTTTTTTTTAGGAAAAAGCATGTCTTATATACCATCAAATACAGTATGTATATGCATGTGTGTAAGTATATATAACTATGTATATGTGTTATGCATGTGTTTATGTAAGTATATATGTTTATGCACATGAAGGAAAAACGAAGAGCAAGCAAGGTTTTGAGGACCTGCGTGTTGCTGGCAACAATACAGATGAGAAAATTATACAAAAATTATAAAAATTATAAAAATTTAAAAGAAAAAGATAAAAAGCAACATGCTGAAAGGAAGATGCAGTTTTAGAGAGGAGAAAGGATTGAATGCTAGGCAAAGACAAGATTTTGGCCAGGCTGAATTCACCATTTACAGACAGATAAAAGAGGTTCATGCTTTGTGGAGGATTGTGTTCATACCCACTGGCCCTTCGGATAGACAACTTCCATATCATAATTTGGAGTTTTATTACTGCCATCTTGCATAGACTGAAAATAGAAAACAGAAGGGAATCACTGCACAATGAAATTAACAGAATTGCATTGTTAGTTGTTGATCTGCATGTTTGATGCAGTCATTTGCTGGGACACATGCAGTGTCCTACGGCCAGTGACGGTCAAGAGATGTTGAAATATAACTGAAAGCTTGGCAAGGGGAAGTGGTGAGAGCAGTAAAGAAATACCTCCATATCATACAACACAAATATCTAAATTGATAGGGTTTTTCTATTATTATTATTATTATTATCTTTGAATATTGGGGTTTAACATAATAAACCTGAACCTACCCTTTAAAATTGCTGACCCTGAGTCAAACTTACAGCTTCCACCTGCCAAATCTACTCACAAGGATTTGGTCAGCTGGGGACTATAAATAGATAACACTTGCTCATGGTTCCACCCAGCAGTACTGAACCCAATAACCACATGGTTGGGAAGCAGGGTTCTTAACCACACAGCCACACTTATTCTCCTAAAAAATTAATTTAAGTTACCATTTTAAAGACTTGTGTTAAAAGTAAAACAGGAATAATGACCACAAGCCAGACGTGGCTGTTAATTTAGTCGTGGAAAGCTGAAATAACAAATAAAACATACAAAGAAAAACAAAACAAATCAAATTTGTTGTTTTGTTCAAATAAAGAAGAGCAAAACTATTTCCAAAGCCGTTTTACGCATTTATTTGCTTCGTCTCCATGGGTGGTCATGTCTGTATTGGTTTGTTGCCAGCTCAGGACTTATGATCAAAGACAATCCAACTGCAGCCATCCCATCATATTATCAGACATTCAATAATGTAGTCCTAGATACACAAAGTGTCCTTCCTCTTATTATGTAGGGTGTGATATTGATGGAGATTTGACTGATATTTCCAATGGAATTTCTGTGTGTTTGTTTGTGGCAAAGACAGATTTATGTTGCGTCCATCTGCATGGGCAGAGTTTTCTCACTAATGACTTCACAAACATCTAAATAATAAAATATCCGCTAAATAAACTATTAATTAGTAGAAGATTGGTCCAGGTAGGGGATAGAAGGGAATAGGTGGGTTGCAGAGAGAGAGAGAAAATGTCTTAACTAAATTTCCTGTTAATTGTTGAATAAATTAATAATAGTGATGACGATGATAATGATTGCAGTTAAGTAATAACTAAACAGTGGAGACAAAATGTATTTATTTTCTTTAATCTTTTAGAAGCATTGGTGGTGGTGGTGGATATATTGATGATGATTATGATGACGACAATGAATGGGGTAATGATGATGACAGGTGTGAATATGATGGTGATGAATGTAATGATGATAATGGGGGCATGAATGTGGTGGTAATGATAACTGTAATGATGAATGCAGTGATGACGAATGTGATGCTAATTATGATAATGGAGTGGGGAGAAATGTGGTGATGACGATGATGGGTGCAAATGCAATGGTGACAACGGTGGTGGTGGTGGTG
>NC_068998.1:2229928-2236114 GCF_001194135.2 Octopus bimaculoides | reverse complement strand
ACATGTCACTTAAGAGCAGAAAACAATTCCTACGTCTTAAGAATAAAAACAGAATCTACTAAAACTAAGTTTTAAATCAGAAATTCTTAAAGGAATGAAAAGGGAGGGAAAATGGTAGAACAGCTTTGGTTGGATGCTGACTGGAGTAAGTATACAGACGGGGGTTGTTTCTTTAGATGTCCCCCTACAGCCCTTCTATACCCTTCTTAATACACACACACACACACACACACACACACACACCTTAGGTTATGTGTTTTGATAAATGGTAGTGGTGCCTAAAAAAGTTGTCTTACCTTTCGTTCTTCACATTTAATAGTTTTAAGGAGTTTTTGTATCGCATCAATCCAGCTGCTCATATCTGTTGGAGAATCTGCCTGAGAACGAAAATGGAGGAGAGAAATCCACATCACATGAAGAAAATATCTCGATAACCCCTTTTTAAGGGTTAGTTGTTGCTGTTTAGCCCTAGGTCAGCCATGACCAATAACAGTCATGACCATCTGGCCTGCTTTACTATGTCTTCAACTACATTATCCAATGTGCCCACCCCACCAAGATGCTAAAGGATTTAGCTGCAATTCCTAACAAATCGAGGGAGGACCTTGTAAAAGATTTCTTGTTGGTTTGCCAATTTATTGTGATGCCAAGAATCAACAGACCAACTTGTAAGTCCTGTTCTTGTATCAACAATTACCAAAACAATTATTGGTCCCTATATTTTGTGGTGCCATGAAAACAATTTGTCAGTCTCATATTCTTGAGGTGCTAGATTGTCATCAAACAATTATTGGTTCCATATTCTAGTGGCATCAGGAATTACGAAAACAACTTGTTGGTCTTATCTTCTTTTCGCCAGAATAATTAGTTGGTTCTAAATAAGAAGTGTTCGTCTTTAAGTCACAGACATCATGTATATATTGCAATTTTTTCATGCAGAGTGTATCTAGGAACACATTATCTAATATATGAAGATGCTTAACTCATGATTGTAAGGTCAGGAGTTCAATTCCCAGCAGCACGTTCTGTCTTTGAGCAAGACACTTTATTTCACATTGCTCCAGTTTACTCAGCTGGTAAAAATGAGTTGTACCTGTATTTCAAAGGGGCCAGCCTCGTCACACTCTGTGTCATGCTGAATCTCCCTGAGAACTACATTAAGGTTTCTCATGTCTGTGGAGTACTCAGCCACTTACACATTCATTTCGCAAGCAGGCTGTCCCATTCATCACATCCACAGGAAACCTTGATAACTGACAGAATATCAGTTTTTCTGATACATCTTTGACATTTAGCTGCTATTTTTAGCATATTAAGCCACCATCCAGAAGCTCCTTTAATGACTGACTCTTCTCTAAGAAAATTTGTTTTCATATTTTTATTTTATTTTGGTTAGTGCTGATCTAAATGGATAGTAAAGCAGTCTGGTCAGTTGGTCACTTACCTGGACATAGAATGTTCTCTTTGAGGTAATTATTTCAAATAGGTTATCTCTGTCAAGGTGTGTCCTGGAACAAATTACAAAAAATAACAATAATAATTGTTTCTAATTTAAGCAGATGGTCAGCAAGTTTTGTGAAAGGTGGTGGGCAGGATTAGATTGACCTCAGTATCTGACTGGTATTTTATTTTATTGACCCCCCACCTACCCACCTCCAGAAGGATGAAGCATGAAGTTAGCCTCAGTTGGATTTGAACTCAAAACAAAGCCTTTCATCATGATCGTTATTATTTGCAAACAACTTGCAGCTGCAAGTGTTACCAGTTGAAAGCTCCACATATTGGGTGCTAGTACACGTTATGGGGGTCATTAAGAGAGAATGTGTGCCATTTCAGGGCCTTCCTCTCAATACACACCAGACCCACTCACTGAGATGAGGCCCTGCTCGTTAGATCAATTGGTCCCTAGGTTTTGCTCAATATTCTTCAAGCCTTTGCTCATTGTCTCTTTTAACCAAATCCAATGGCTTTTCTTTCTCCACTGCATCATTCATGTTAAGCGATTATTTGATAAACCTGTTTTTATTCACTGATGAATACAGTTGACCAGATAATGGTGACAATGTGAAAAGTCTCTCTCACACATAGAAATACGGAATCACAATATATAAGAGAGAAAGAGTAACAGAGAAGCGGAGAGTGAGAGAGGAAGAAGAGGGGAGTGAGAGGGGAAGAAGAGGGGAGTGAGAGGGGAAGAAGAGGGGAGTGAGAGAGGAAGAAGCGGGGAGTGAGAGAGTGAAGGGTGCAGTAGAAGATCAATGGAGACAAGAAGAGACAATGTGTCTACTTACGCAATTGACTTTTTAACTTCTAGTAGATTATTTTTAGGTATTGTTCGTATTGGAGACAGTGACTGAAAGAAATGGCAAGAGAAGAGAAGTTAAAGAGATATTTATGGAGGAACAATATCAGGAATAATAAATGCCACACAAGATACAGTTTTCTGTTTATTACACACACACAGATAATATGGTAATAAAAGCAAACTATTATAATTATTTCGAATATAGTCATAAAACCAAAATAGTAGTTGTTTATTGTATTAACACCAGTATTTAACTGGTACTTTATTTTATCAGCCCCAGAAGGGTCTCTCTGCTTAGACCCTATCCTTCCACCCCACCCCCCACTCCCAATACCTCACAACTACCACAATATCATTTCAGTTATTTGACTACCTGAACAAGGAAGCCTCTATGCATTCACTTGATCTAGCTAGAAATGGCAGTGAAACATCTCAAATAATACCCTACAAAAGAAAGGATATATTTGGTAATATAGTAAAAGATAAGCTGGATCAATAGCAACAACATAAATCAGTTGTTTGTTTGTTTTTTATAGCTATTTGATTTGTCAGAAGTGTTTACAGAGGAACAGGTATGGTCAGTGGACTGTACTGGCTTATAAGGGGTCATCATTTTACTGAAGTCAGAACAGGGAGAGATAAAACTAAATACTTCCAAGCACTGAAGTCCAGTTTCCTACAGTTTGCACCAACACACTGACTTTTAATATTAAACCTGGTAGTGATGTATCAATATAGAGGCAACAAGGGTCTCACCTTGGACACAACAAGGGTCTTGCCTCAGATGCAGCAAAGATCACATCTTGGATGCAGCAAGAGTTTCCACATGTACACAGCAAGGGTTTTGTCTTAAGACATAGTAAGGGTCTAGATACAACAAATGTCATGTTTTAGACACAAGGGTTGCATCTTAAATACAAGGATAACATCTTATAAGACTCAGATTTGAATCTGGTTGAAGATTCTCTTTCTGGAGAGAATTTTCCCAAATCTTAAAACATTTACTTTCCACAATAGGGCCACAACAAAATCCACAAGGTATCTTTTCCTGGAACCTTACTAATTCTGTCCATCCACTGCCAAGATTAGCCCAAGGCTGCAGATTTTTGAAGTGGGGACGGTTGCATTAATTGTATCAACACTAGTATATGACTGGTACATTATTTTATCATCAGTAGAAAGAAGAATGGTAAAGTCTATCTAGGCAGAACTTGAACACATACAATAAAGTGCCTTTACTCACCACAAGAAGAATAGTTAAAAGAATACTGAAAAAAACTCTTAAATTACAAACAATAAAAAAAAAAGACAAATTCCTAATTACAGAAAATAATTAAAAACTTACTTGTTCTGATTGATAGTATGAAATTCCTTGATCTGTGAGTACAAAAAACCTCCGTTTCCAGCTTTTCCGCTAAAGAGATTAGGAAAATAATAATAATAATAATAATAATAATCATCATCAGCATCATCATTTAACATCCATTTTCCATGCTGGTATGAGTTGGACTGCTTGACAGATCCAATCATGGTCAATGCCAGCCCCCTCTGGCTCCAGTGCCAGTGGCATGTAAAAAGCACCCACCACACTCTCAGAGTGTGGGGCATTAGGAAGGGCATCCAGCTGTAGAAACATTGCCAGATCAGACTGGAGCCTGGTGCAGCCTCCTGGCTTTTGCAGACCCCAGTCGAACCGTCCAACCCATGCCAGCATGGAAAACGGACGTTAAACGATGATGATGATGACACACACAC
This sequence comes from Octopus bimaculoides, assembly GCF_001194135.2. Taxonomy (NCBI): domain Eukaryota; kingdom Metazoa; phylum Mollusca; class Cephalopoda; order Octopoda; family Octopodidae; genus Octopus; species Octopus bimaculoides. Next base: position 2,232,054 of record NC_068998.1, on the reverse strand, counting down.
ACACACACACACACACACACACACACACACACACACACACACACACACACACACACACACACACACACACACACAAGTCCTGCTGTCACAGAAAGGTTTTGAAATTGATAAGATGACATGTTTACATTTCGGATGAACTTACCACAGCTCCCTGCTTGACAGCATAACCAGACTTGTGAGCTGCGAGATGGCAAGCTGGGGTACCTCGGCCGGAGACATTATCATCACTATCAGCACTTCCACTTAACTCGTCAGGGTTTGTCTGTGTAATTAGATATTATGAAACAACTAGAAAACAACTTTGTTGCTTTTGAAAGTTTACAACAACAACATTTAATAAAGAAATTTCTTGTATATTCCCACGTTATTTAGACAGAAATATGTAACATCATTGGTCACATATTGAAAAGGTAATTTTCCAATAAATAAATGGTTGAAACAACAATAAAACAACAGCAACATATTTCTTGCTGGTCGGTTGTTGACATGACAAGGCATCGAATCTACATTTAACATATTTTAGAAGCTGTGTTTCTGCTAATTTCTCAAGCAATTACTAGATTTATTTTGGTATTCCATTCTGCAGAATTGAAATATTAGATGATAGCAATGGGGGGATTGCTACCTAGCTCAGATACCAGGAAACCCCAAAATGGCAGAAATTCAAAAGATAGTGTTCATGGGAACTGCCCATATCCTATGTAAAATACTGTCTATGTAATCTCAAATTTTAAAACAAACACTGTCTCTTGAGGTCTCTGGGTGAGACTTGGAGCCAACTTGTACAAATGCAAAGCAAAAGTCAAACATAAAATAATAATAATAAAATTTGAACTGACCTCCTGAGCAATTTTACAAACTACCCCTCCAGCCACCTGGGTTCGGTAACTGGCCTGTGTTAGATCACCATAATGCCATTCCATTGCTTCTTGTTTTTGTGCTTCAGATTTGGGAACCTGGAAGATTGAGTGGGAGGGAAATAGATGGAGATGGTGAATGCAGATCAAAACATGGTAGAAGGGAGATAGACAGATGTTGTATGGATTAGGGATCAAATCAAATCCAACCCTCTACATCATTACAAAGACAGTCATTCCAGCCTTCTATATCATTACAAAGAATCATTTCAATTTATAACATTACAAACATGGTTATTCCATCTCTCGGTATCATTACACAGGCAGTTATTTCAAACAAACAAAAAAACCGTCAAGAAACAATATACAAAGATTTTGAAAGACTGTTAAATAATATCATCTTCTACAACCAGCCACCTTTCTCTGGTACCAAGTGTCTTTATTTTACTTCTGAATTCCAAAAACCTCTAACTACATAATTATCATTCTTTCCACAAAAATTGCTCAGAAGTAAAATCAAGAGAAAGAGAGAAAGCGAGAGTCTACACAGCGTTTGTATCACATACAGAGTAGACTTGTTAAATAATGACCATCATTATATAACCTAATTAGTATTTATTGATATAATAACTATAATTAGTAGTGGTATAATATACGCAAGATAGGCATTAATTATCTTGTTGTCCACTCCAGCTTATTGTAAATGTAATTTTGGTAATGTCAGAAGAATAAATGTGAAGAAGGATAAGAAATTGCTTTTCTATAAAAGTCTTAAAGTTGAAAACAGATTTAGCAGCAGATCTCATTCTGAGTGTGTGTGTGTGTGTGTCTGTTGCAAGTTTAATCTTTTTGATGCCAACCCACCTATAATCACCCCTCCTGGTTCTATGACAAACTTGTGTTTTTTTTGTTTTTTCTTAAATGATCTAAATTTTAACCTTCCATCAAAATTTAGTGTTAATGTTCCAAACCCAATTGAATAATTACAATTATTTTTCTAAATTCTTCATTATTTTCAAAATTAAATTTAATGTAAAGTATCATGTCAAAAGGACTCAGTCCACTCTGTAAAATGGTTCGCATCAGGAAGGGCATCCAGCTGTAGAAACCATGACAAAACAAACCAATGGAGCCTGATGCAGCTCTCCAGCCCCTGTCAACCCATCAAACTCAAACCAGTATAGAAAACAGACATTAGATGATGATGATGATGATGATGATGATGAGTATATTTCAGTAGAAATATGGTAACACGTTTTTTTGGGGTGG
>NC_068998.1:2219909-2229918 GCF_001194135.2 Octopus bimaculoides | reverse complement strand
AAGATTAAACTTAGGCAAAATCACAGTTGTGGCAGATACCAGTGTCACGCAAATGGCACTCGTGCTGGTGGCACATAAAAGCACCCATTACACTCTTGGAGTGGTTGGCATTAGGAAAGGCATCCAGCTGTAGAAACCTTGCCAGATCAGATTGGAGCCTAGTGTAGCCATCTGATTCATCAGTCCTCAGTCAAACCATCCAACCCATGCCAGCATGGAAAGCAGATGTTAAACAACGATGCTGCTGATGATGATGATATATATAAATGCACACACACACACACATATATCTATAAACTACTATAGTCAAACAATCTGCTAGAAATTGTATACACACACACACACACACATATATATACACACACACAAATATATGCACACACATGTATATGTTTAAATGCACATGCGAGTGTGTGTGTGTGTGCAGTCACAGTTGCCAGTCCTTGTCACCCCCTCCCCCACCATAGTGGGGGTAGTTACTGTTGTTTCTACAATGATTGACAGTTGCTACAAGTTACAATTCTAAAAACAACAACAACAACCACCACAACAACAACAGCAGCAGCAGCAGCAGCAGCAGCAGCAGCTAAGCGCAGCGTTTGTTACTGCAAGTCGGTCTGCTATGACAATCCTTCTTCTGTACAAGTGACATTTCTAACAGGCCTTATTAAAATCTTATTAAGCTTAATTGATGTGACATTTCTAAACTACCCACTTTCATTAGACACTATTAAGCTATATAGCCTTTTACACTAGCTCCACAAATACAGGCATACAAATATAGACAATATATATATATATATATATATATATATATATGCACACACACACACACACACACACTAATATATATTATACAGTCAGGCACTAAATGACACACCCACTAGATACTCCTCTCGTTCTTCCCTGATAATAAAGGCACAATGGAGGCCTTTCATCTCTCTCTCTCTCTCTCTTTCTTCGTCTTTCTCACTCCCCAACTAATATCTTTCTGTTCTCTTCTCCTCCTCAGTGAAACCAGACTTATTACAAGTGCCTCTCTCCTCACACTCCCCCCTCGCCTTCCCAAAATGAAACAAGATTTATTAGTTTAGACACATTACACACACACACACAGTTCTATTTCTCTCTCTCACAAACACACACAGATTCAGTGATCAAAGGGGCTCCAACAGTGACCATCCCACTTTTTATTCAAAGATAGTGTATATAGGACTGCATTATTTATTGTTAGGTTTAGTTATCGTTTAGCCCTAGGTCAGTTCCTGATTCAGCAGACTTACAATCAAAAATGTGCCAACTGTAACCACCACATCTTCTATTTAGACATAGTATATCTAGGACTACATCATCTAATGTGTTCTTCATTGTTGTTTAATCTCATGTCAAACCTGATCCACCAAAGCAATGATCAATGGTGTTCTAGCCATGACCATCCCATCTTTTATTCAGAAACAGAAGTGAATCAACAAAAAAGGACCTGACCTGGGAGTCCTAATCCATCCATCACTCCATCCGATTCCCACCCATCCCCACCCTACTCCCTCTACAGAAAAACAAAAAAAACAAAACACTATAGATACTTACAATAATTTTACTAGCATTGTTGAGGACATCAATCCACTTGTTCATGTCTGTCTGGTCCTCCGCTTGTAGAAAATAACGCTGACCAGCAAAGTTGACCACTGAAAGATAATAATAACAATAATAATAATAATCATGGTTTCAAATTCTGCCACAAGGGCAGCAATTTTGGTGGGGAGGGGGATGAGTTGATTACATTGACACCCCAATGCGCAACTGGTACTTATTTTATTGGCCCCCGAAAGGATGAAAGGCAAAGTTGACCTCAGCAGAATTTGAACTCATAATGAAGTGACGAGTGAAATACCACAAAGCATTTCGTCCAGCGCAGTAACAATTCTGCCAGCACACCACCTTAACTAATGATAAGGATAATAATAAATGCCCTGATGCAGCACCAGGCAGTGGTTATTCCCTCATGCAGCCCCAATTTTAAATAAAACTACCTCATGTCCTGCTTCCAGGTTAGAATTGGAAACAGAATTGATCGGAAAAAGAAGAAAAAACAACTTTTTTAAAAATTAAGTAAAAATCTAAAAGAATGTCAAGAATTAAACTGTTGATTCCTTTTTGATGAAATGAATTTAAGAATGAAATAATTCTACAATTTCTGAATTCCATAAAATTTCCATTTTCAAAGTAATGAATATGCATAAAATTAACCGCACCCTAATTAGTTTAATTGGCAGTGATGTAGTAATTATACACACATTAGGTTGGATATTTTAACTAAATTGTTGAAGAAAAGAGACGAGTACAAAACGTAACGTACCAAAGCAGAAGTCAACCTTGGGTCGGAGTTTACGAGCATCACTGACCTGGATAAAATTAAACGAATGGAATATAATTACATTGACGAGATGATAAACGATCATCAATTTGTTTTTCTTTTGTTTCAACCGAATTAGCTATTAAATGTATATTATAGTAATTAGCAAGAAAAGAAAGAAAGAAAAATGGTAGCCATTTGTCTGTTTCTGAATTAATGTGTAAGTGGTTGAGTATTCCACAGATATATGCACCCTTAGAGGAGTATTTTTGTCTTTTTAATGTAGGCAAAATCAATGTGTGAGAGAGACAAAGCTGAACCTTTTAAATTCCAGGCACAATCCACCCAAAGGTCTTTTCCAATTAAGCTTCTCTCGACCCAATTTCACGCACAGGTATGGGTGACACTTATCTAAGATATCCAGAAGCAGGATTGAACTTGGGACTCAATGGTTGTAAAAGCATACTTCTGAATGATTATTCAGCCATGCTGCACCTACATACCAATATGGACATTAAATGGTGATATTATATAATATATATGTATGTGTATATACATATATATAGACACACACACACATAATTATACATAAATATACATACATCTCTCTCTATATATACACACATACACAAATATACTATATAATATATATATGGCTAATGGCCAATTTTTTGATGAATTATTCCATAATGGCATAGGAGTCAAGAGTAGCTGCGGCTGCAGTGTCCAACACAAAACTACCAAAGTTATTACATGGCATCGGTGATGTCATCTGGTAGTGATAATGATGATGATGATGAAGATGCTCTGGTGCCATCTTTATTAATTTATGGAAGTGGAACTTGGCCAACAGACACACAACTGTTCGACATATATAGGTTGGACAATGTAGATTCCATAGGCTGTAAATGTGTTGAACCAAATAATGGCGAAGGCACTGAAGAACCAAAACTGGTATCAGCGTCAAAATGTCTGAGATAAGTTTATGTTTTGTCTTTCTTCTCATTGTTTCAGTCATTGGACTGCAGCCATGCTGGAGCACTGCTTTGAAAGGTTTCGTCAAACAAATCAACACCTGTATTTATTTTTTAAAGTCTTGTACATATTCTACAAGTGTCTTTTGCTGAACCACTAAGTTACAGGAATGTAAACAAACCAACACCAGTTGTCTAGTGGTGGAGGAGGACAAATAGAACACACACACACACACACATATATGTATGACAGGCTTCCTCACAGTTTCTGTCAACTAAATTTACTCACAAGACATTGGTTTGCCTGGGGCTTGAGTTCAAGATATTGTACAAAGGAACTGAACCTTGTGATTGCAACATTGTTTTAAATTAATATTCTCAACTTTATACACAATTAACTTCAACTTTAGAGAAAATGAACACACACCACATCAACCTCACTATTTTGCAGGAATCTGTCAAAGACATTCTATTTCACTCTCTTATATATATATAAACGAACGCATAACTGGGAGTTCTGAAGAAAGACATACCTTGGAGACCTTTTGAAGTTCAATCTCCCATACTGGATTGTGGGATTGACTGTTTAAATTCTGCAATAATAATGGCACTCATATAGAAACAATATAGAGAAGACAACAAATATAATATAAACATCATATTGTAGTAATGGAAACAAAAGTGTCTTTATGAAAAATAATTCTTTTTTTTTTCTATTTTTACAATTGTGCTGTAAAAAGTGAAGACTGGAGAATACCAGTAACTCCAGTCTTCAGTTTTGTGTGTGTGTGTGTGTGTGTGTGTGTGTGTGTGTGTCTGTCCCCACCTTTGTCTTCTGCTGAGGTGGTCGACTTTGCCTTTCATCCTTTAGGGGTCAATAGACCAGTTGAGCCCCAGGGATTAATGCAATTGACTAACCACCTCCCCCTAAAATCGTAGATCTTGTGCCAAAATTTAAAACCATTATGATTCTTTAAATTCTTGTTTTGCTGGAACTCCTGGAGTCTTGTATGAGTTGCAGGCTTGCTACCTGCTGCCTATGGAACTTTACCGTTTGTTCTCTTCAACTATTTAATACTTTCCAGAGGATTCTGGCCATGCCAAAGAGGCAAACTTTTTGCAACAGTTCTACTGGGCCCCTTAATTCTGATTTCCTTTATATTCCACTTGATGCCTTTTGGTACTGTCCCCAAAGACCCAACAATAATTGGCACTATCTTCACCATTTTTATCTCGTGGCTTTCATCTTCCTTCTTAACCATTCCTGGGTCAAATGGACACAAATTAATTATAAAGTGCAAATGTGGTTTACTACATCGTCATCATTGTCATTCTGAGTTCAAATTCTGCTGAGGTTAATTTTATCTTTCATCTTTTCTGGGTCGATAAAATAAGTAACAGTTGAGCACAGGTGAGGAAGGGCAGTGCCCATGACCTTTCTCAAGAGCCTCTGATTGGTGGAGAGAAGAAAGGAATCTGGTCCAAAGACTTGCAAGAGAGTAGACTCCACCAAAGGTACTCAAAGGCCATCAGGGGTCTGAAGAATGAGGATGGATGGTCACGGCTGGAACACCTTTGATCATAGGTCTCTTGAATCAAGACTGGCTCAGGGTTGTATAACAACAACAACAACAACAACAACAACAACTACTACAACTACTACTACTACTACTACTACTATTACTACTACCACCACCACCACCACCACTGCTGCCACCAGTGCTAAAGCCTCTTGCTAATTTCTCACTGCAACACTGAAATATCTAGAGACACTAGCAGACACACAGACAGACACTGTTGCTATTAACATTAGAAACCATTCCACTTGGACACACTCCTTGTCTGACAGTCACCCACCCACTCACCCAGCCATGACCACACCCAACCAGAAGGAGAAGAAAAGCATAAAATAAATAATCAAATAACTGGCATTCTCCCTGACTGTGAAACATTCCAAGCTTGTTGGTGATGATGATGATGATGACGATGGTGGTGGTGGTGGTGGTGATGATAATGGTAGTGGTAGGAGGGTGATGTCTTGATGATGATGACAATATTGAGAATTCAGATGATGTAAGTGGTGGTGGTAGTGGTGGTGGTGATGGTAGAAATTGGGAGTGGTTTTGGAGAAGGCACCAGCGATGGGTGGTCATAGTGATAATGGTGGTGGTGGTGGTGGTGGTGATGAAATGATGATGATGATGATTATGATGATGATGATGATGTAACTACTCTGAATATAAAACTATTTTGATAAGGTCATTAACACTGAATGGTTGTCATAGTGACAGAGATGGATAATATTCTAAATAGGTTGTGGTGGTGGTGGTGGTGGTGGTGGTGGTGGTGATGGTAGGTAGCAGTACTGGTGATGTAGTGGAGGTGGTATGGTAATGGTGTTGTTGATATTGTGGTTTGGTAGTAGTAGTAGTAAACTTAGTGGTGGTGATGGTGAATGACGATGACAGCAATGATAGTGGTGGTAGTTGTGGTGTTGGTGGTTGCAGTGATGTAGTAGTCAGTGGGTGTAGTAGTAGTAGGTAGTAATGTGGTGGTAGTGACTGATTGACAACACTGATGGTGATGGTATGAGAAACAGTCATAACAGTGGTGATAACGGTAGTAGTAATAGTGGTGACAATGGTGGTGGTGGTGGTGGTGGTGGTGGTGGTGGAAAGTGCATTTATCTTTAACTCTTGGAAGCTGGATATTGTTCACAGGTCAGCTTGTTGTCGTTGGGTATCCCTCACCCACCCCTACTCCCACCCAGCAAGTCAGACCCTACAGGGTTGATCGACCTCCTCCAAATAGCAGCTAAATCTCTTCACTGGCCTCAAAATAAAATCAGGCTACATTGAACAATGTAGCCCTGCATATACAAATACATGGGATGGTCATGGCCAGAAGGCCTTTAATTACTGATCTGATCAATCAGGTTAATCTGGGGGTTAAGGAATTAAGGAAATCTGAAACACTTGAGGAGGGTGTCAGAGATAAAACCTTTTTCTAACCCAGAGCGGAATTCAGTAGGATAACAGAACGTCCCTCATACTGGCTGCAGTCAAATGACTGAAACGAGTAAAAGAGTAAAGAGTAAGAGTAATGTAAAATGAGTTAAGGATATCTTTTAGTAAAGGAAGAGAGGAAGAAAAAAATGAGATGGAGTAATGTGTGTGTGTGTGTGTGTGTGTGTGTGTGTATGTAAATCAGATGTAGGGCTGTGTAAAGGTGAAACGGAAGGTAGAAGGAAAGAAATATGGTGGAAGACAATGTGAAGAATTTGATACACGAGTTGCAGTAAAAGAAATATTTACGCCAAAAGAACATCGACTGGTGTTGGGGTGAGGTAGGGAGGAGGTGATGCTAGTTAACCAAGTTTAATACTATTAGCAAGTTGTGTCAGAATTCAAGGTGATCTAATTACTGTGATTACATCTGTTCTGCCACCAATGTTTAGAAAGTCATTAAACGTCAGCCGTGGTGGACGATTCCTTAAATGCAAAGACTTCTTGGCTCACCAAACATCTTGCAGGAAAAAAAACAAACAAAAAAAACTACTACTACTACTACTACTACCTACTACTACTCTAAAAGTTCACCGCAATAATAATAGTAATAATAATAGTAATGATGATGGTGTGATGGTGATGATGATGATGATGATGATGATGATGAAGGCATTATCTATCAGTTTTCAAACCAAACCCTGTTATTGTCTTATATTGCTAATGTTACAGGATTTTTCGAAAACTTTCAACTGGTTGATTGATGGAGGCGGAGTGGGGGACGAGGTAAAGATCTCTTCTTTTATGTTTATACCAATTTATTCACTTCTGGAATTAAAACAATTTAAGCTTTTCAAGTATTTCTCAAAGAGAACCACCACAAAAAAAAAAAAAAAAAAAAAAAAAAAAAAAAAAAAAAGAAAAAAGAAAAAAAAAGGTACCCCCCACTACCACCAGCAATCAAAAAACACAAATTTTTGTGAAAATAGTTTGAAATTGTCTAATCTTAGCTGTTTATGAAACCATTTTTCTCATTAGATATAATGTCACCCATTTTTAATCTGGTCTCTTTTCAAAGAACAGGAAGTTACCATTTTAGAATGTGTAAAATCAATTATCTTTTTCTTCATTTTTATTTGAAATGATCTAAACCTGTTCTTTATGGAATCAATAAGTGTGTAGCATCTGACAAGCATTCAAAACCAGGTGCAGGCACTAACAAAGCAAATTCTAAACTCTTTCATTACCAGATTCTTAAAGAAATACACCGAGAGCTTTTGAAAAATAATGAGCTATTTTGAGGAATTTCATAAAATAGCTGATATTTTCATTAGGAAGCCGGTGTTGAGAACATAACAAAATGTTCTTACATTAAATTACAAGACAAGATTTTTAATTTAAGTATGGAAATTTTTTTTTAGTTGGTGTTTGGTGCGACAGAACTGAAGCTAGCCTTGGGCAGGTTGCCATCAACAGGGTTAACGAACCTTGTGAAAGCAAATCCATTAGATTGGAATATTACTGCTTCTTCTTCGTGGAATCACAAGAGAAGGCAGAGGAGGAGAAAGCTCTTTCACATTAATAGATTAAAATAATATTGTAGAATGGAAATGGAGCACTTTCTCTGTATTGTAATCTCAAGACACACAACGCCATCATAATTTCTTACAATTAACACATCTCTCTCTCTCTCTCTCTCTCTCTCTTAACCAAACACACAGAGCAGGAGATATTTTCAATTTTACCTTTTCGATCCGTTTTAAACCATTTTATATTGGAGAAAATTTGTAATTATCCTGACTTAACTCCATTATAATATTTATTCTATACATTTTAGACTTTCCCAGATTATATATATCATCATCATCATTGTTTAACGTCCATTTTCCATGCTGGCATGGGTTGGACAGTTTGACTGAGGTCTTGAGAGCCAGCAGCTGCACCAGGCTCCAATCTAATCTGGCAATGTTTCTACAGCTGGATGTCCTTCTGAATGCCAACCACTCAGAGAGTGTAGTGGATGCTTTTTATGTGCCACCGGTACGGGAGCCAGTCACATGGTACTGGCATCAGCCACGTTTGGTTGGTGGTTTTTATGTGCCACCAGCATGAGAGCCAGTCAGGGGGTACTAGCATTGGCCATGTTCGGATGGTGCTTTTTACGTGCCACTGGCACAGGAGCCAGTCAAGTGGACCTGGTATCGACCACATTTGGATGGTGCTTTTTACATGCCACTGGCATAGGAGCCGGTCAGGGGACACTGGCCACAGCTACGAAATTGGTTTTACTTGACTCAACAGGTCTTCGCAAGTATATCATATCGCCTGACGCATCTGGGGCACTCTTAACTGGGCCAGACATCCATGGCTGCGATCTCACCTTAGTTGCCTGGTTTTCTCAATCACAGCATATCTCCAAAGCATATCTCACGATGACTAGTCTGGGAATCGAAACTGCGAGTCTGCTGCCATAACCACTGGGCCTCTACTACATACATACGTGTGTGTGTGTGTGTGTGACTCCTTATCTTGACATTGTGTGCTAGTTGTAAACAAGCTTCGCCACCATAGTAACAGTGCCAATTGAAATCTTGTGTAAAAACATGTTTGAAGTTGGGAGAAATATTCCCTTACTTGGAAACAAGAGATAGTTGGCAATGGGAAGAGCTTTTGGGCATAGAAAATGTGCTCTGACAAATTCATGTGACACATGTAAGCATGGAGAAGTAAACACTGAAATAACGATTATTCACACACACACACACACACACACACACACACACACACACAGCAGAGATGTGAATTCTCAAATTATATGAATTCAAAAACATCTCATTCTTCCCTGGGGTTAAGACTAGCATGATAGCAACCAGTTTGTAATAAAAATTATTGATCTCTTGGAAATCACAATGGCCTTTGGCTTCTTGGAGAAGAAAATTAAGAGTCTGCAGAGTACATACCATTCTGGAGAACGTCAACCATATACAGAAAGCAAAATGACTACAGCAAGGGATCAAAAGTTGGCTGTGAACTAGGTTAAGTAAAAGTTCAACTCTATCAAAGAAACAGAAGGTCTGAGTTTATCTCACACTGCAGACATTTCTCTATATTGTCACAGCTAAATGCTTAATTTTATGTCACCTACCTTTGTAAGATATAGCAGCCGCAGGTATCAAATCTCTCTAAAAATCCCTTTTTAGTCAAAGTAAGACAAGGCTACACTGATTAATGTAGTCCTTCAAACTCTTAAAAGATGGGATGATCATGGCTAGAATGCATTTGATCATAAGTTTGCTTGATCATTTGGCAAAACAACAGCACATGCACAACTGGTATTGATGGAGGTCAAGAGGCAGAACATTTTATACGAACACACACAAAGAGACATGTACACAGAAAATCATTATTATTTAATGTCTGCATCTCAATGCCTGCATGGGTCAGATGGAATCTGTATTACACGTGTATAAGGGATGACTACTAGGTGGACATCCAATATGCTAGAAAGAGGTCACCAACGACCCAACCACAATGTAATACATGTAATACAATTTTTTTTCTGAATTTTCAGATTTTTTTATATGCTAGGCCAGTTGGTTTTAAATTGAATTAATATTCAATTTATCACCCTATCTATATAAATAATATATATATATATATATATATATATATATATA
>NC_068998.1:2215418-2219201 GCF_001194135.2 Octopus bimaculoides | reverse complement strand
GGGGGAGGAGGAGGAGAAAGAGGACAATGGCAACAAAGGCTAAGAGCAGAATAGAGATCTTTGTTGCTTCTATCTCTACTTGTTTTGTAAGACATGCTTCTATGTGTCTATCTCTCTTGCTCTCTGTGTGTATGTGTGTGTGTCTGTGTGTGTGTGTGTGTGTGTGTGTGTGTGCATGCGTGCATGTGCACGCACAGTATTTTGGAGTTATAATTTGAAATGTAATGTTTAGCTTTTTTAATAAACATACTCTCCCAACATCCCAGTGTAAAGCAAACCACAGGTGTAATTAATTAACCACCTTGTCATCACCTTCTTTATTTTTTTTACTTTGTTTTATTTACCTCAAGCACCTACAACTCTGAAAGGCCTGTAATTGGGTTTCCATGGAGTCTCAAGGCCAGTCACTTTTGAAGGGAGGGGCAGCAAGTCAATGACATTGAGCCCAGTACTTGACTGATAATTTAACTCATTGGCCACCCCCAGGGCCATATGTTGAATGCACTGATTCTTGTGTGATCACCAAAGTTAAGCAAAGTTGAGCCTAGTTAGTGTTTAGATGGGTGACTGCTTGGGAAACCAGGGTACTGTAAAACCTACTCAGCTAGCCTCTGTCTTAAGCCATCCCAGCACAATATTTATGACAACCATTCTTTTCATTTAACAACAGCAACTACCTCCTACTCTTATCTCCCCCTTCTTTCTTCCACTTCTCCTTTTCTTCATTCCTAACAACCTTATACGATTCCCACTCCCACGTATTTGACCTCGCCCTTCCCTTTCTTCTTGACATCTTATTTCTTCAAACATCTGTTTATTTATTCTGTTCTTCTGGCTTTGCCACTCATTTCAACTCAGATCTGCACTGAGTTAACTTGGGAATCCCAAACGACAATGTAACCTTCATGTAATTAAGGTTTTCTCAGCCTGATGATTAGTTATGTTGAGTACCCCTCATTGAGTAATCATTACATTAGAGAATCAGCTAGCCAAGAAATATACATAGTCAAGCTTTTACACATTCCAATCCCTCAATTTGGATTTTTATCCGCATTCATGGCAACTCTCGCTGCTATATAGAAACTTTCAGCTTACCAAATTTCCTTGCAGCTTCGATATAGGAAAAAGGGTGTAACCTTTGATGCCAATAAACTGTTATTATTCCTGACCATACTGCATCTGCTATGGACTGCTTGAAGCTTGCTAAATTCCTACTCTTGGATCCCTGGATCACACCCTTATATACTGATGTGTGTGAGTGTGTGTATATAGATACATATATATTCTAGTATTATATTATAATATATCATATCAATATTATATTACATATTAGGCACAGGTTTCATGTTCAGTCCCACTGCATAGTACTTTGAGTGAGTTTCCTTTTTTCCTCCTATAACCCTAGGCCAACCGAAGCCTTGTGAGTGGATTTGAGAGACAGAAACAGAGAGAAACCCATCTTATACATGACATGCAAAAGTTATGAGTGAGTGTCACTGTCATACAAACAGTGTCCTTCATTTCCAGTCTTCTGTGAAAACATGTCTGGCCAAGGAGGAAATATGACCTCACTTTGAAACAGGTGAGGGTTAGTGACAGGAAGGGCATCTGACCTAAGAAAATTCGTCTCAACAAACTGCTTGACCCATGTGAGCATGGAAATGTTTGTGTGTGTGTGTGTGTGTGTGTGTGTGTGTGTGTGTGTGTGTGTGTGTGTGTGTGTGTGTGTGTGTGTGTGTGTGTGTGTGTTACATCTAAAAGGGGCAGTTTACTCAAGTTAGTTTCACACAGTGGTTGTTAGTCACTAGACAAAACTCTAGTAAATTGTCTCTTCTTCAAACAGTAAACTTATCTTTTTACTCTACTGCAAGTATTGAGTTTTATGTCAGATAATATACTAGTGTGTGTTTTACAGTTCTTACATTATAAGATTGTAAGTTGATAAACTCAACTGTATAGAAAAATGTATCAAGTACATACTGGAGTGGTTGGTGGTATGGACACGTGTCAAGATGTATTCACATTAATGGACTATATCACTGATTATTTAACACTGCTATATATTGAGTACTTTGATTTTCTTCATGTAAATATCTTTAATGTGTGTGTGTGTGTGTGTGCTTAGGGAGAGGAAAGGAACTTATTTAAACAAGATGAGATGAGATTGAAAACACATGCATACATACTATACATGTATACACACACACACATGTATGGGGGGTGTTACAAACAAACAAACAAATGGATATTTGTTTTTGTGGAGCAGGGGTAACACAAGAATTCATTGGCAACAACCCAACTTGTTGTAGGTAGACTATAGAATGGTTATATGAATGGAATTGGTAAAAAACGAGAAAGAAATGTGGAGGGGGGGGTAAACAGACAGAGATAGGAGGGGGTTGAGAATGAGATGGGGGAGGGGGAGAAAGACAGCCAGACAGACAGACGTACAATTTGTTATGTTCAACAGGATGTAGTTGTTGTTGAACATTGTATAAAGTTGAATTAACAGAAAGAAAAGAAATATAAACAGCTAAGAAAACAAAACATTGCAATAAGATGACAATAAAATAACAACAACAGCCTGTCTGTCTGTGTGTCTTTTTGATAAGTAAAGAAACCTCATTTCTTTCTCCCAACAGCTTTCTTCCTTTTACTGACTGACCATCACTTTGTACAACCTCTGGCTGTGGCCTTTTTTCTCATTTTTGTACCATTACTCCTACCTCTACTCTCACCACTACCACCTCAACCTCCACAACTAGCAACCCCATTTCCACCATGATACCTCAATTACTACCACCAGTGTTGCTTTTGATCATAAGATCCCCTAACCCTTTAGCAATTAAGCAGGTCATATCCGGCCCAAATATTCTCCCCGTTTTATGTTCAAACTGACCAGATCTGGCCTCTCACACCTACCCTTCAATGTCATTCTAAAAATAATTAAGCATAACATACAACAGAGTAATCCAAATGCTAAAAAGTTAATCTTGTGGCATTCAGATTACTCTGTCAAATGTAATGCTTTTGAATTAATCCTTTGTTAATCTCATAGCTTTGAGATTTTGGTGATGTGATTGTTTATTTTCAGAGTGACATTGTAGGGTAGGTGTGAGAGGCTGGATATGGCTGGTTTGAACACAAAAACAGAACATTCGGGTCAGATATAGCCAGTTTAAATGCTACAGGATTAAGTGATGCAATTAATAGCTTCTCTCTGCTAAAATCTGTGGCAACCTTCTACATACATTGGTAATCTTTATAAATTAAAGAGACACATTCCAAAAACTGATGACATCAGAACAAAACCAAATTCTCTACATAATCCAGCACTGTACCATTTCTTGCAACTTGCTCTTCTAAGACTACATAAATGCCAAAGTGAATCAAAACTTGTAGAACTGGCCATTTTATGGAACCTCATGGCTGACTCACAAATTGGTTGAATGGTTTGCTAGGAGAGAAATTGTCTGACTGTTTTTACACTGAATAATTTTGGTTTGTTGATTCAGGATTCAAAACAAAACAAAAAAGAAAATGGTTTAAAAGACTGTGGTTCATTAGTCCAGGTTTTCAATTGAATGAGAGAGAGAGAGAGAGAGAGGGAGAGAAACAGAAAGACAGACAGACAAATAGATAGAAAGCAAAGGAGAGATCAAAGAGAAGTGAAGGAAGGAAACTCAACAAAGATAAGCAACAACACAATATAAATATATAATACTATATCAAGCACCACTATCAACACTGGTGGCGGCGGTGGTGGTGGTGGCGGCGGTGGTG
>NC_068998.1:2211731-2214513 GCF_001194135.2 Octopus bimaculoides | reverse complement strand
GTGGTGGTGGCGGTGGTGGTGGTGGTGGCGGTGGATTACGAAGGCTGTTTTACAGAAGCCCAGTCAAGCAAAATGTCACTGTAACCTTTTGAAATTTGATCTAAGTTTCAAAAAGCTCACAAGTAAATTGGGCTGAATGAAATAATAAGTAGACAATAGGGGAAAGATAATGGGGACATGAATTGGGTTGTTGTTGTTGTTGTTTAGCCCCGAGACAGCCTTGGTTCAGCAGACCAATGATCAAAAGCATACCAACTATGACCCAACCCACCTGTTTTTTTTTCCTTTTTTTCTTTTTCTTAAACATAGTAAATGTAATTATTTAGGCACTGTAGTGTCATTTGAGGGAGATTTGACTGCTATTTCTAGCAGACCAAGTGATTTCTATACATTCAAGATTGACTTGTACAAGAATTGGCTGACGTAAATGCCTTGATAGCAATGATGATGATGATGGTGGCAATGATGAATGAATATGATGACAATGGTAATTGCAATATTGATGATGATGATGATGGTAAAAATGCTGTCAAGGATGATAAAGATGATGACCACAATGATGCTGATGATGGGAATGATAATTGCAATGATGATGATGATGATGATGATGACGAAGATGAAAAGCCACAACAATAAAGTCAACTTACTATCGGGTTATCCTTGAAGTAGTGCAGTTTGTTTGTGTTGGAATCCAGTAGGAAGTACCTCCTTTTAAACACTCCCGTATTCTCATCTTCCTCAATATTAAGGAAACCACACGTCCTGCCATATTGGTCCTCATATGGCATCTTGAACCAACTTCACCGAAATGACATCACAATCTGTTGGCAATCTCAACTTAGAAACAAAATCAAATGAAAGACGTTGCTCTTTCGAACTTTGTTTTCCTTTTTCTTGTGATTCAATTTAAATTTGGTAAATCCTAATTATTATTATTCGTCTTTATTTATTTCTGGTTTTAATTTTGTCCCTTTTATCTCTGTTTATCTTTTTTCTTTTCCTTGGTCAATGGCAGTTTTCGACAAATTATAACTGGTTCCTACAATTAAGAAAAAAAGTATTTGTTAATAATAATAATGATGATGATAATGATAATAATAATAATAATAATAATAATAACATTGGTTTCAAATTTTGCCACAAGGGCAGCAATTTTGGGGGAAGGGATGAGTCGATCACATCGACCCCAGTACACAACTGGTATTTATTTTATCGACCCCACCCACTGAAAGAATGAAAGGTGAAGTTGACCTTGGCAGAATTTGAACTCAGAATGTGGCGACGGGCAAAACACTGCTAAGCATTTCACCCTGTGTGCCAATGATGCTGCCAGAATGGTAAGGAGGAGGGCATCCAGTCCTAGAAACCATACCAAAACAGACAAGTGGAGTTTGGACAGCTCCTCAACTAGCCAGCATGGAAAACAGGCATTAGAGTATGATGCTGCTGAAGATGATGAATGATATATAGCCCAAAGCTATAGTAGAAGTTACTTGCCCAGGTGCCATGCAGTGGGACTGAACCCAGGGCCATGTGGTTGGGAAGCAAACCTCTTACCACACAGCCATGCCTTCTCATGTGTTATTTCGTGCTCCCTTCCGCTGTCCTTTGGCCATTTCAAGAGATTTTCACTGGACACCCAATGTCTTCTACTTCAGCCATTAATCCAGTTTGCTTTCAACCCTGACAGCTGTCTCGTCACCATTTACTTAATTAAATCACCAAATATAGCAACAAGTTTGGAATTAATTATGAATCTGTCAAATAAAAAAACAAAAAGAAAATGACTTATGCCAATCAAAGTGAACCAACCATTTTGGCACTGGTCTATTTAACGAAATCTGCTAACGAGTAATGTTGCCTAACTGTACGGGTTTGTTGTAATGTAGGGTTGGTGGGTGAGGTGCCCCCTCCCCATCATCTTCTTTCCACTGGTTTATGTAATAGCTAATGCCAGTTTCACAACTGACATCATGGGATGTTATGATAGGAAGATGTTTTAGGAAGCTAGCAGTAAATGGAGAGAGAGAGAGAGAGAGAGAGAGAAAGAGAGAGAGAAAGAAAGAGTTTGAGGGAGGGGAAGGGAGAAAAGGAAAGAAAGAAATACAGAAAAAGAAAAAATAATTTAGAAATAATTCTGTGAAAGAATGATATACATCAATAACAGTAAAAATAAAGTATTATTTTACACAGAGTTCTGCATTTCCTAAATTTTATTATTATTATTATTATTATTATTATTACCTCCACCGTAGCGAAGGCAGAGGTATTGTTTTCAGTCATGTTTGTTTGTTTGTCCATGGACAAGATATCTCAAGAACCGCTGCATAGATTCAGAAGAAACTTTTGGAGATGTTTGGTCTCGTGACTGGCACAAACTGATTAGGTTTTGAGATTTCTGAGTTGAAATTATGCCAAGGTTAACTTAGTCTTTCACGCTTCCAAGATCAATAAAATAAACACTAGTTGAGCACTGGGGTCCATGAAGTCGATTGCATCTCTCCCACCCTGCCTCCCATCCAAATCTCAGGCATTTTGTGCTCATAATGGAAAGAGTCATTAGGCAACAATCTAAGAACAATTCTTCGGCATCAACAAGGATGGTTATGAGTAATCTCCTCTAGAGGACTTTCAGGTCTAGTAGAGGTGGGGGTAGTATAAATGTTCTTTCAAACACACCCTTCACACCCTCTTACATTCTGACATCCTCCTCCACCCCCACACCCCCATACATGCATCATCTATCTCACACCCTTACACCTCCCATACTCCACCACACCCA
>NC_068998.1:2210055-2211721 GCF_001194135.2 Octopus bimaculoides | reverse complement strand
ACCCACCCAATACACAGCCACCCCATTACGGAGACACAGGTCCAGTTTTCTCAAACAGATGGGAATTATTATTCCAAATATCTTCCCCGCTCCCCAACAGTCCTCCTCCACCATTCATGAAATAATAACAGACCAATTCCTGGTTCTGTTGGAACTGTAAAGTCACTATTTTAGCTTAATGACTATTAATAGACATTCAGCAGACCACACAGAGGAGACGGTAACAACAACATCTTTGTTAATCTTTGTACATTTTCATGCATGTTTTTCAAAGATGAAAGAAATTCTTGTAATTTTCAAACCATAATGATGATAATGGTTATTCCCATTGATTTCGTTGTATGTTGGAAGGAAAGGATTTCAAACAAAAACAAAAAAAAAAAAAGGATTAAAAACGAAAG
The DNA here is from genome assembly GCF_001194135.2 of Octopus bimaculoides. NCBI lineage: Eukaryota > Metazoa > Mollusca > Cephalopoda > Octopoda > Octopodidae > Octopus > Octopus bimaculoides. The sequence continues at coordinate 2,211,320 of NC_068998.1, read as the reverse complement.
AAGCTGCATCTTATTTGTGATGAATGCAGATGGGGCAATGTCCAGCGAATATGGTGGGTGGAGCATCGTTTCCCATTCAGACTGCTCCAGCATTTGGAATATCATCCTCACTATATGTGGCCAAGCATTATCCTGATGGAAGAACACCTTTCATCTTGAAACCAAAGATGGTCATTTTTCTTCTAGCGCTGGCTTAAGCCGATCAAGCTGCTCAAAGTAGATCTCCTTAGTTATCTTTTGGTTTCGGTTTAAAAGTTCAAAGTGGACTAAACTTTTCATATCCGACCAAACATAACGACACTTTACGTAAGTGAAGACCTTCTTTAGCCTGGGGTGCTGGTGTTTCTCCTTTCCCTACCCACTGTCTTCAGTGATTGACAGTTTCATAGAGGACCCATTTCTTGTCACCAGTCACTATTCAGTCCAATAAAGGTTCATTTGTGAGACATCACAGCAAAGAAGAGCTCACATTCCCTCTCTGCGCATGATTAGACTCGGAAAGTTTGTGAGGAACCCATTGACCCAATTTACTGACTTTTCTGATGGCTCGCAGGTGTCGATGAATGGTTGACTGACCAAATCCAAGCCTCTCTGCTAGTTCCACAACAGTTACGATGGGATTTTGTTCCACCAAGGTTTGCAGAATATCCTTATTGAGCTCTACAGATCTTCCAGGACAAAGCTTGTCTTCTAGACTATAATTTCCAGCTTGGAATTTCTGGAACCACCGTTAACACTCGCTTACACTTATTGTCTGACTTTCGTATACTGTGTTAATATTCCTCGCACTTTCCATAGCTTTGAAAAAATAACTGTTAAAATAGAACTGCACTCTTCAAAACTTGCACTAAGAATAAGTAGAAGGTAAAATTATTACCCACTTTTATAGTAGGTTGATACAGGTAGTTTATCCTGTCCCCTCCAACTTTTAGTTCATGCATTTGAACCCCACCAACCACATTATTTATGGGATGACCCAATATATATATATATATATATATGCATGTGTGTGTGTGTGTAGACAGACACAGACAAACAGGTTTGTGTGTATTTTACATCAAAAGAAAATTGGAGTCATAATCTTCAGAGTGGGGATGAGGTGGGAATTGGCTGTTTCCATTCTAACTAACCTTGACATTGATAAACACAGAAGTTAGTTTGTGCTCTTTTTTTTTTTTAGAATTTACCAAAATAAGAGGGAGGGGTGGGAAGGTAGGTAGGTGAGTTGAAAAAAATGAAGTTCCTATTCATCTATTTATTCATTC
>NC_068998.1:2208224-2209912 GCF_001194135.2 Octopus bimaculoides | reverse complement strand
TTTTTGGTTTTTGTCTTTTTTTTTTGGCAAGTGCTGGAATTTAAAACACCTGCAGGAAGATGGTGGTGGGGGTGGCTGATGCAAAACCTGAGGTGATAAATGAGTTTATGCCAAGTAGTTTGTATCACCCCCACAGAGTCAATTAGGAAATGACATGGGAGGGAACCGACAACAACAACAAAGCAGAAATAAAACAAAAGGGAAACAAAAGATGGCAACAAGATGAATAAAACACACACACACACACACACACACACACACGTTCATTTGCACCAAGATTAATATTCTGTGGTGTTTGGGGGTTTTTTTTCTGTTTAAATAACAAATTCTTCACTGATTAATCTTGCTCGTCCTTGTCACCGTCATCACACTCCAGCACCTCCACCACCATCGTTGGTGTCACATTTATCACCATCATCATTGTTATCAAGATGATCTGAATCAGCAGTCCCAGAGTGACACTGTCGATTACAATGATGAATGTTCCAATTGATTCGATCAACAGAACAGCCTGCTTATGAAATTAATGTGCAAGTGGCAGAGTGCTCCACGGTCATGCGTACCCTCAATGCAGTGATCAAATTCACCCTGTATACTCTGTAAAGTGGTTAGCATTAAGAAGGGCATCCAGCTGTAGAAGCCATGCAAAAACAGACAACTGGAGCCTGGTGCAGCTCCTGGCCCTGCCAGCTTACCACCCAGCCACATCGTCTCAAACTAGAAACTCTGCCAGACAGTGCTATACATTTAGAAAAGTGATTACGAATGTCTTTCCTGATAATTATTTTCCACTTTAATGGTTAGATATTCACAAATCATTAGATGTTAACAACTTTAAACATCTAACAGTTTGTTAATTAATACCTAATCATTAAGGTGGAAAATTATCAGAAAATTCAGACTTCAAACTTTTCTCAAGTATATACTCTTTTACTTGTTTCAGACATTTGACTGCGGCCATGCTGGGGCACCACCTTAAAGAGTTTTAGTCAAACAAATTGACCCCAGGACTTTTTTTCCTTTCAGCCTAGAACTTATTTTATCAGTTGCTTTTGTCGAACCACTAAGTTACAGGGATGTAAATACACCAACAATGGTTGTCAAGCAGTGGCAGGGGCACAAACAGACACATATGACAGGCTTCTTTCAGTTTCTGTCTATCAAATTCATTCACAAGGTATTGGTCAGCCAGAGGCTGCCACACAGTGGGATTGAACTTGTAACCATGTGGTTGGGAAGCAAACTTCTTACCACAAAGCCATGCCTGCACCTGTATATATATCATTTGTTTAAAATGGTTTAAATTGAAACCTTCCAGATTTTCTTTGATCACTTCTCAATTGTGTTGGAAACACCCTCTCCAAGTATTTGTAAATGGAGAAAGTTTGTTTCATTAGAATCTCTCTCTAAATTCTTGATTGTTTTCCAAACTAATTGAATCCTAAAGACAAATGTATTTTGTTAAGAATAAGGGGTCCTAAGCAGAGTGAACCCCCTGTAGATGACCAATCAGATAAGTGTCCCTGCAACTTGACAGCAGATGATGTGGTTCAGCAACACTGTGTGCCAAAACAAAAAAGAAAAAGAAAGACAGGGGGACAGGGTCAGTAACAATTTTTAAAAAGGGCAAGAGAGAGAGAGGGGGAGTGATGTAGGAGAGAGAGAGAGAGAGAGAGAGAGAGAGAGAG
>NC_068998.1:2206223-2208214 GCF_001194135.2 Octopus bimaculoides | reverse complement strand
GAGAGAGAGAGAGAGAGAGAAAGAGAGGAGGGTGGATGGGTTGAGAGTGTTTATGAGGTGGTAAGTAGCTTAAGAAAGAAGCTTGAGGCTGGCCTACCCTGCCGAAATCAAGCAGGTTGGGGGAGGATGTTTGGTTTATTGAATAGCAACTCTACAATTGTAATGTCAACATAACCGTAATTTAAGGAAGAACATAAGAAAGCAAATGAGAAGCTGTTTGTGTAGCAGCAACGACCTGCTTTAATATCCCAACTTGTACTGTAAGAACATCAGCTTACACAGCCGACTGACTCATCGGTCTTAAAACGATGATACAATATCAATGGAACCCAGAACAAGTTATCAAGTTGGCATTTTGTAGGGGGTTTGATAAGGTAGGGGCTTTTTAGTGGGGTTTTTTTTTTTGTCTTAGGGTTACTTTTTATCCTTCTTTTATGTTCTAACACATTTACACTCCCACACAGATATACATGTACCCTTTGATACACATAGACATACACCTTAACCCTTATATACACATGTACTTTCTTATACAACATTGACAGTGTCTGGAATAGCCAGAACACATGTAAGTTTAAGAAGAAAAAAAACAGCAAAAAATGTTTGTAAAATTGGTACATTCTTCTTTCAGTTTGACTGGGTGCAGGCAATCTTCCCCCCTCTTACTCTCCACACATACACTCACACACACACACACACAGTGTACATCATTTGTAAGTTGTTTACTCACATCATGGGTCAACAAGAACATACATACACACAGTTTCATAGAAGTGATACTCCCAATTCGTTAAACATCTGTTATCAGAGACCCCCAGTCGACACAAGTGGATTTATGGAAGATTTAAAAGTAGTTGACCAAAACACAGTTGTTCAGACAGGTGGGACCATTGAAGTCTGATTACATTATACCTAATACCAGACAGGTGTAGATGTCTGATATTAGTGGTGGAGGTGGTGGTGGTTGTTTAACCCTGGGTTAGCCCTATTCCAGAAGACCTGCAAGTACATGTATGAATGACAGCTGATCAGAACCCCTTTTTTTTTTCTGTCCCTACAATTACATTGGCCAGTATAGAAGAGGATGTGATTCGGAGGTAGAGTAGGCTGCTGTTTCTTTCTAGCATGCAAACACAAATTCCAGCACCCAGGGCCATGTGTCTATATATATATATATATATGAGCGTACTGACTCCATGAAGAATGCTGTGAAACAGCTGTAACTCTAAGGATGTCAAGCAGTCAAATATATTTCTCCCTCATATGTCCTGACTTTTTGTGGTTTATATATTTATAGCAAAGAGTTGGAAGAATTGGTAGCAGACCAGGCGAAATGCTTAGCGTGTTCTGAGTTCAAATTCCATGTTTAGCCCCTTGTGGGCAATAATGAAATATATATTTATGTGTGCGTGTGTGTGCGTGTGTGTGTGTGTGTGTGTGCAAGCATATGCATATGTGCACACATCACTGTCATTGCTTTAATGTCTACTTTTCTTGCTCAGATGGTTTGGACAGAATTTGATGCGGATGCTCTTCCTGTCACCAACTTCACATTTGCAATGAAGGTAAGATTTCCTCCATAGCCAAGCATGGTTTCACAAAAAATTAAAAACAAAGAATACCACTCTTATGGGGTGAGGGAAGATTCATTTACAATTGTCACAACAGGGAGACAAACACACACACATACATGACAGGTTTCTTTTAGTTTCCATCGATCCATTCCACACACAAGACCATGGTAGAAGACACGTGCCTGAGGTGTCGTGCAGTGGGACTGAACTCAGAATCACGCAGTTTGGGAAACAAACTTCCTAACCACAGAGCCATGCAGAGAGGGGGGGGGGAGAAAATAGAGAAGGTGAGGATGAAGGGTGTAGGGGGTGGGTAGTCAGACATAGAGTGTGTAAGCGGGGTAGACTGAGGTAGAGTAAAGAAGTAGCATGAGGTGGTATAAGTTCAGGGGTACGCAGCAGCAGTTTAGTGGGGGG
>NC_068998.1:2204947-2206199 GCF_001194135.2 Octopus bimaculoides | reverse complement strand
GGGGGGGGGGGGGTAGTGTGAGGTGACTGCTAATGAGTCAGACTGTTGTTGGACTCCTGAGTCATTAATAATCTAATGACAGCTTAATCAACATAACTGAGAATAACTTAGATATGAAAGACTATCTCTTTGTGGGGGTGGGGGGAAGGGCGGTGTGGTCATTATAATCACATTCATCACTGTCTTTGAATCAGCAGCAGCAGTAAGTAACATCATCATCATCATCATTGGCATTGTCCTCAACAATGAGGGAGCCCCCACGTGATCATTCAATCTGCTAGAAATAGCAACCAAATCAACCTCAACCACACCTTGCCTTGGAAGACGTATTCCAACAATGAAGTGATGGTCGAGGCTAGAGGTGGTGGTAGTAGTAATCATCGTCCTCCTTTGTACTCTAGGTACAAGGCCTGGAGTTTTGGAGAAGTACGGTAGTTGGTTATATCGACCCCAGTACTTGCCTGTACTTTATTTTATTGATTCAGAAAGGACGAAAGGCAAAGATGGACAGGTGGAAGAGATGAATTGACGCTAAGTTATCAGTGTCAATAATTCTGCCTTGGCTGTAATAATAATAATAATAATAATAATAATGATTCAACTTCAGTGACAGTCATAAAACTTTAGATAGAAAACTTTTCATTGAGCTTGTGAGAGTGAGTGAGAGAGAGAGTGAGTGAGAGAGAGAGATTGAGTGAGTGAGAGAGAGAGTGAGTGAGAGAGAATGAAAAGTGTTTAACCTATTGCTCTTTAACAGCCAAAGTTATATGATAAAATGCCCAATAGCATACACAAAGATATTTGAGAAAGAAAACAAGAATATAACCTTTAGGTAGATGTTCCACCAAGAGAGAGGGGGAGAGTGAGGGGGGAGATAGATAGATAGGTAGGTAGGTAGGTAGGTAGGTAGGTAGGTAGGTAGGTAGGTAGGCAGGTAGGTAGGTAGGTAGAAAAGTAGATAGATAGATAGGAAGATAGATAAGCAAATGGATAGACAGATAAATAAGTAGATATAGATAGACAAGCAGACAGATAGACAGCTTTATAGCTAGACTGACAGGCAGGTAGAGATTGATAGAGATAAGTGAAGAGTTAATCCCAAAATGGATACAATTCTACAAAGATAGATGGATAGAGAGATAGAAATATTGAACAATTTACTTTATAGAAGAAGTTGAAAGATGAGTTGGGGTGGGGGAAGATAGAGAGAAGTACTTTGGGAAAATATTGCCTTCAGAGATCAGAACTGATG
>NC_068998.1:2199475-2204439 GCF_001194135.2 Octopus bimaculoides | reverse complement strand
ATATATATATATATATATATATATATATATCATATGCATGTATATATATATGTGTGTGTGTGTGTGTGTGTGTGTGTGTGTATACACATATATAATATGCATGTATATATATTTGCACACACACATAGATGCTTATGTGTATATCTATGCATGTATGTATATGAGTGTGTATTTGTATGTGTATATATGTGTATGTCTGTGTGTATGTATGTATATATATGTTTATGTATATGAGTGTGTGTATAGACAGTCAGTGCTGAGCACTCATTCTCACGTTTCAACACTATTTTGTGTGTGTGTGTGTGTGTGCGTGTGTGCATGCGTGCATGTTAAAATTATTCAAAAGCCAATACAATGCAAATTGAAATACAGAGTGAAATCAGAAGTAAGGAAGACAGGACAACCATTTACACCTGGCCTTGTATTTCTAGATTTTGGAAACATGGAACTTCAACAGGGCACTTCTGGAGAATGAATGAATAGGTTTGTTGTGCCTTTACCCAGCTGCGCGCGCGCACACACTTGGCCTGGTGGTGTGCAAGATGGTAACATGAAGCATCAACAGGACGCTGACAAAAATTCTAATGTTCTTCCCATTTCCTCTGCCAAATTGGACAAAAAGGTTTTCATGAAATATTATATGCTACTTATAATGCATAAGTAGTGTCAATATTTTATCATCAGAAAATGGCTTAAAACCAAGATAAGAGCCAGTGAAGTATACTCAAATCTGATTAATCTGCGTTTTTGGGGGGGACCTCATAGTCAGCATTGGAAATTTTTTTAGTCAACAGCCATTTGAGGAGCCTGATTAATGTTTGTTGCAAATATGAGGCAAGTGACTGGATACTCTTCAAGTTACAGGCCTTAACGCTGTGAAAATGCTTAAATCATGCAGTTTATCTGCCCCTGGGCCCACATTAGGCAAGATGTTGAAAATTTCTTTGGCCTATATCACTCCATGGACCCCATGTAATGCATGTGTAAAATTTCATTATAATCGGTTGGGTGGATCTTGAGTTATAACGTCATGACCAACACACAAACAGACACACACACACACACATCCTGTGTTTAATATATATAGATAGATAGATTAGTAACATACTGTGAAACACAGAAACATCCTAAATACACTAATATGAAGGACCTGCCTTCTGTGACAAGTTATTCTTTTATCTTTCACTTGTTTCGGTCATGGGACTGCGGCCCTACTGGGGCATCGCCTAGAATGGCTTAGACAAAGAACTCAACCTAAGTACATCTTCCTTTCTTTCTTCAAGCATGGTACTTCTTCTATCAGTCTCTTTGTTGAAACGCTAAGCTATGAGGATATAAACAAACCTAACCCAGTTATCAAATGATAGTGGGGGACAAATACAAACACACAGCCAAAAACCGTTAGATTCACTTCAACATTTAAATTTAATTGGCCAAAATATTTTCGGCGCTTTGAGACCCTGACCTGTTCACTGACAAAATTTTGTGCTGCATCTTATATATTATTTATATATATTTATATGTATGTATGTATGTAAATACAAATTTGTTACCAGTTCAAATATACTGGAGACATAGTTCAAACCTGTAAGAAAACTTTTTACTGCATTTTGTCACGAAGGAAAATTACAGCAAGAATTTTTCCTCGTGAATATATTTATTCATATAGAATCCCATATTGGTAATAATAATGTTAGTCTGAAGAAATGGAGGAATTGTTCGTTAGTTTAAGTATACACAGGTGCAGAAAGTCTTCAAATTTTCAAACGGAATGGAATAAAAGTAGAATATTTATGTTATTACATTTAACAAATGTTTCATCTCCCACTTAAGAATGTGTCCCTACTCCCTACAGGTACCAGTAACAGGATATTATACATGGTAATTCAATTTTGCTAGAAATAACAACCAAATCTTCCCAAATACACCCTTTCATTTTCAAACAAAACACACATTGGATAATGTAAATACAGGCTGCAGAATTCTTGATAACAAGGCAGGAAGGTCATGGCTGTAATGTCTTACATGAGAGATGTGCTGTATCGAAGAGGTTGACCTAGGGCTAAACAACCACCCCACCACCACTGCAACCCCTAACTACACCCCACTACCACCACTCTTCTATTGTTTCCTTTATATGTCACACAGTTCAATCCTTTTCTTCCTATGAATGCCATACTGGGGCTCTGCAATGTCAATAAAAGTAGAGGTGGGGACACATTCAATTATGTGTTCTTAGTCATCCAATGTCACACCCATTATTATTGTTGTGGTTATTATTATTATTATTATTATTATCATTATTATCATTATTATTACATAGTAGTCCAGAATCTCTAATCAACCCCACCTCCGGAACCTCTGCCTTCTTATTTTTCAAAACATTTCCAGTTTATCATACACACCTTCTTCTCTCTTCCATCCATCCATCCATCCATCCATCCATCCACACACACACACACACACGTGTATGTACATACAAACACATGTACATACACACACATTCTCACCAATATATCTGTATATGCCCAATAATATTCATCTAAGTCATGCTAGCATAGAAAATGATGTGTACGTATATATATATACATACACAAACACATGCAGACATATATACACACACACACACACACACACGTACATGCATGTATACATATACAAATACATATGCACATATACACACACACATCTATATACATATAAACACACATCTACATACATATACACACACATCTATATACATATCCACACACATCTATATACATATCCACACACATCTATATACATATCCACACACATCTATATACATATCCACACACATCTATATACATATCCACACACATCTATATACATATCCACACACATCTATATACATATCCACACACATCTATATACATATACACACATCTATATATATACATACACGCACATCTATATACATACACACACATCTATATACATACACACACACATATATACATACACACACATACACACATCTATATACATATATACACACACATACACACATCTATATACATATATACACACATACACACATCTGTATACATATCCCACACCTCTATATACACAAGCACACACACAATCTATATACAATATATATCTATATATCTCTATATATATATATATACATACATAAGTGCAGAGGTGGCTTCTTACATTCCACTCCATTTATTATACATGAACACTATTAGACTGTAATATCATAATTGGTATTTATCTGAAGGTTACTCGGTGCAAGATGGCATGGTTGGGTGGGGTGAGCACAAGGTGGTGGGGTGGGACATGGATGTTTGAAAATATGTCTTCTGTGTGTGTGTGTGTGTGTGTGTGTGTGTGTGTGTGTGTGTGTGTGTGTGTGTGTGTGTGTGTGTGTGCTCTTTTGTTATTATGACACTTTTATAAGTAAACTGATAAATAGACAGACTGGCAGAGGGTGAAGTGCATTTACTATACATCTATCCACCCTAGCACCATCATCATTGTCATCATCATCATAGTATTGTATTGGGTGTTTTTAATATTTTTGATTTTGTTTCCCACTGCTACCCCATCTCTTCATCCTCCACCCTCCACCATTCCGCATTTCTTTCATCAGCAATCCAATCAGTCTAATCATCTGTGTCATCGTCATCATCATCATCCCAATTATCATCATTGTCATCGTCAGTATTGCTACCACCAGTTGTAACAGCTATCATCATCATCATCATCATCAACATCGTTCCCACTAACGACACCAACATACACCATCAACACTATCACCACCACCTCTTATACCAACACCACTACCACCAAAACTATTCAAATATGAGGGTGGGGAATGGAAGAAAAAGCCTATGAAACATCTGTTTGATCTTCTTTGTATTATTCCATGTTCTTTCACTAAACTTACAAAACCAACTTCTACCAACACACACACACACACACACACACACAAAAGAAATTGCAAAATATGTGAATTTCTGTACCTATTTAACCCAACCTACAAGATTCACTGCATTTCTGATAGTGACAAGGAGAGTACTTGAATAACTTGGGCAGTAAAGGCATTGCTTGCTTACCAGCCACATGGTTCTGGGTTCAGTCTCACTGTATGGCATCTTGGGCAAGTGTCTTCTACTATAGCCTCAGGCTGACCAAAGCCTTGTAAGTAGATTTGGTAGACAGAAACTGAAAGAAGCCTGTCGTATGTATATACATTTGTGTATGTGTGTGTGTGTGTGTGTTTGTTCCCCACCACCACTGTTGGTGTGTTTACATCTCCATAACTTAGCAGTTCAGCAAAATGAACCAATATTAACATGCAAGGGTCAATTCATTTGACCGAAAATTCTTCAAGGTGGTGCCCCAGCATGACCGCAATCTAATGACTGAAACAAGTAAAAGATACATCCTGGCTATGACTTGAAACTGCATTTGGTAGCTGGGGCCCCTGATACATGAATCGCAGGGGTTTGAAGGGTGTGGAACCATCTCTTAGCCACTGTTGTTCCTAGGGCTATTCTGACCCAGAGCAGTGACACTTGTCAGGGTCCTAGCTGTAGGCTAAGTACCATCTAAACCATTGAGGGTGAAACCTCACCCCTAATTTTTGTTAGAATTTCTTTCTAAGACAAAGTGAGCTCATAGAAAACCTCAAAGGCACAGCTGAATTATCTATCCCTGAATTAACATGCAAGAAGTGGCTGAATACTCCACAGACATGTGTTCCTTTTAAAGAAATTCACAAGTAGAATCAGCATGATGCAGTGTGTAACAAGGCTGTACTGTCTGATTACAGGTAGAATCCAACTCAAGAGCTTCCTTACAGTTTCCCTCTACTCAGTCTCATTAACAAGGTTCAGTCAATCCAAGGCTGTAGGAAATTCCATTTGCCCAAACTGTGCCAACCAACAGATATGATATATATATATATATATATATATATATATATATATATA
>NC_068998.1:2194647-2199346 GCF_001194135.2 Octopus bimaculoides | reverse complement strand
CCCCTACCTACTTATTTTCTTTATTTTTTTTTTCTTCAACCATCTTTCAAAAGAAGAATGAAAACATTTTTAACTATCATAAAATTAAAGATTTTCATTTTCCTTGTTTTTTTTTTTTTTCATTATTTTTGTTTAAACTCAGTGATTTTTCTCTTTTTTTTCTTTGCCTTTTCATTTTTCTTACTTTTGATTTTGTTTTCTTTCAACATCAATTTTTATTGAAGAAGAGAAAAAAACAAAAACAGAAGACGAAAATGAAGAAATAGAAAGGAAAAAAAAAAAAAGAGGAGACAATAAGACAGAAGAGGAAAGAAGAAAAGAGAAGAGAAAAGTAAAAACTACGGCACAGACAATCAAAGCCATCTTCTGGCAAAATGGCTGAGATAATCAGGGGTAACGAAGAAGGAGAGAAGGAAAGGAGTACTCATTGGAAATCAGATTTCAGAGAAAATGGTTTTCATTTCCAAACAGCATTCATTTGGAAACTAAAAGTCGATACAACAGACATGAACGACATCTATGGAATCGTGCTTAATCCTTGGTTAGTTGTTGCAAAGAATTTAATTTAATGGATTTCAAATTACTCTTTGGTTTTGAGAAAGAGAGAAGAACGAGAAAGAAGACATTCAGCAGTGAAGAGAATAAATAAAATAAATAAATAAATACACCAAAGAATCAATAATAAAAGAATCTTACTAATTTATAACAGTGTGTTATTTGTTGGGGAGGGAAAAAAATACCAAAGTAAGAAAATAATGTTGTAATTGGAACTTCAAGCATTATCCACACAGTATTATCAGTGACACAGTATTGCTGACACAGCATTGTCAATAATGTAGACTTGCTGACACAGCATTATTAACACAGCCTTGTCAATAACATTATAGACGTAACATTGTCAACGCTATGATCTTACTGGCAGAGCATTATTCACAGCATTATCAACACAGACTTACCCAGAGGCAGTATATACAATACTGAAGAAGTATGCACTCAAACTTATCGATACAACATTATCTTAGAGTAGGACTTGAATTATATACCACAGAACCTCCCCAAACTAGACACCAATATTTAAGCATTCTCTAAACCTAATTAGAGAACCTAAGAAGAAAACCAAACAATACCAAAGAAAGTGATCCCCCACAAACTATGAATTAACAAACACTTTGCTTTTTACAAGAATGAAAGATAACCTAGAATAAAAAGACTAAGATATGAGAAATTCACAATCAAGCATAACATATATGCATTCTCATCATCAGCTGCCAAACATATCACTATAGTTTTGACACAATTTTGAAGCAAATAAACAGCATTATTGACACAGTGTTGAAAGTGTATGTGTGCACATGTATATATGTGTCTCTAATATATACATGTGTGCACAAGTACACACATGTACATAGGGTACACTAATTAGGTATTTCCCTCTCCCCAAAATTGCTGGCCTTGTGCCAAAATTGGAAATCAATATTTACCTCATTCACTGTTCAATAGCAGCTCCCAATATCACCTACTACTGCAATCATTTTTATCACCACTAACCACCTCTGCTATTCTAACTACCACCATCTCTACAATCACATCAACTATTACCACCTTCCTACTACTACTACTACTACTACTACTACAATACTTATTGTTTAAGATTATCAGCCCTGAAGTCCCTATCCCTCCCTAATTACTTCTTACCTTCAAACAACACTCAAGGCACACAACTCACCTCACCGAAACAAATTTCTTATTTTGGACACGGATCACAGAATAAATGGTCAGCATTAGACTCAAAGACAGCGTTGAGTTGGAAAACATGATGTGAGAATAAAAGAGAGCAAGCAAAATGTCTAAATATAGCAGACTGGTTAATTCTAGCCAATTGAATAATGGTCAAAGTAGATTAGTTTGTTTGAAGACAATCTGGTTACAATTACAGACTGACGATGAAGAAACCACTCCAAAGCAATTCCAGTGGTCTTCTCTTTGAAACGAGCAATTTAAACAACATATAGCAGTACTGCTTCAAATGGTTACATTTGGAGTGACATGGGGTCATCGTTCAATTATATTTCAGCTATTTTCAGTTGGCATCAAATTATGGCATCAGTGAGAAAGAATTTCTATTTCACTAATTGGGTTTCGATTCTTTGAAATTTCAATTCAATCACCATCATTATCATATTATGTTTATCATACACAAACATATCTGTCTGTCTACCTATAAATCTATCAACATATATCATATCTGTTGGATTATCTCCCTTTCTATCTATATATCAACCACACACACATGGTTGCTGTATAGACAGAGAGAGGGATAGACAGAGATATATATGTTGATAGATTTACAGGTAGACAGACAGACAGATAGCTACAAGCATGGCTGTGTGGTTAAGCAGTTCACTTTCCAAATACATGGTTTCAAGTTCAATCATGGTATGTGGAACCTTGGGCAAGTTTCTTCTTCTATAACCCCAAGTTGATCAAACCCTTGTGAGAGGATTTGCTAGATAGAAACTGAAAAAAAAAAGGCCTGTCGTATGTGTGTGTGCATATACATACATTTATATGTATGTGCATATTTTTGTATCCATCCATGCTTCTCAAAGGCCCTTGTCGATGGTTCAGAGGGCCGGCCCTTCTCACACATTTCAACAAGTTTCCTCTTAGTTTCTGTTGACCCAATTTCATTCTCAGGGCATTGGTCAAGCTGAGGCTGTGGCAGAAGACACCCAAAGGGTCATTCTGGGATTGAACCAGGAACTACATGGTTGTAAAGCAAAGTTCTTAACCACACAACTAAGTCTGCATTTTATTCTTTTATTCTTTTACATGTTTCAGTCATTTGGCAGCAGCCATGCTGGAGCACCACCTTAAGAATTATCAATGATTTTTTTTAATAGTGTGATTTCTTTAACTGTGTTTCTTAATGTGTTCTGGAGACAGCATCGAGTGAATATATATTTTTTCTTTACTAATTTCAGCTAGAGAGCCGTGGCCATGCTGAAGCACCACCGTTTATATATATATATATATATATAGTTCAATGTACACTGTATTAGAATAAGAGCTACTAATGGTTTCTTGCCATTGAGCCACATAGCATGTTATAAAAATTTGCCTAAACATGTGAAAAATGGTAAGAAACTATTAGTAACACTTATTTTAAATATATTAAATGATATTTATCTCTCATTGGATGGAGTAGTTTTTTTTTTGTTGATCCTACCATAATGGAATAGAAAACTACACACACACACACACACACAGACTATTTAGAGATAATTGCTGCAATACTGAAGGCCCTCCAAGTTATGGGTCAGAGGCCATCTCTGTACGTAATCAGTTAAAACTCTAATCTGTACAGATTGTACTTAGCACATTTGCAACTGAAGATAAGAAAGCAGAGGAGGTGTTTTGATAAAAGCCAGTTAACCAGCCACATTAAAAATGTTCATGCCACCATTAGCAATCATTAGAAAGTTATCTATTATTATTATTATTATTATTATTATTACTATTATTATTATTACTATTATTATTATTATTATTGGAGGTTGGAGGTGTCTGAAAATACATCTTTGTATATATCTTAATCCTGTAGACTTCCACTTCATCATCTCCAATGGTTTATCCTTTTAACATTCAAACTATTCAAATGTCTGAGAGGAGTTCTTAGGACCAACATTACAATGTTCTACTCTATCAACCTTTAGTCGTTCAAATGCACATTTATAATATTTACAATATTTGTGTCTGCATCATGTTTTGATTGGTTTGTTCCCCAAACTTATTTTGTTTGTAGATGTGAACATGGTATCCTATGGCTAAGACATTCAGAGAAGGGCTAGCCCCAATCGATGTGTCTCACACAGAGCTGCTTTTGTGTAGACATGCCCTGATGTCATGCAAAATAATATTCTTTTCTACTCTAGGCACAAGGCCCGAAATTTTGGGGGAGCAGTCAATTAGATAGACCCCAGTATGCAACTGGTACTTAAGTTATCGACCGCAAAGGCTGAAAGGCATAGTCAACCTAGCCAGAATTTGAACTCAGAATGCAAAGACAGATGACATACCACCAAGCATTTCACCCGGCGTGCTAACATTTCTGCCAGCTCCTCACCACCTTACACACAAAATAATATCAAATGAAGTGTGTACGGTTCTGTTTCTTGTACTAAATGTTTCTGTCACATAAAAATTATTTTCTTTTACTTGTTGCCCACAGAATGTCCGCAAAAGAGAGAATAAACCAGGTTTGCGAAAATGTCAATGTTGCTAGTTTACAGCTGATTAGCTGTCTTAATGTTCATTTTCAATTTAATTAGCAGCAATTACATCTCCGAACACTGAAGTAATCAATTTTAATTAAGCTGGTCACTGCACATTTGCATGTGAATGCAATAAACTAACGAAATATCATTTGAAATTAACAGCTTTATTTTTACAGTCAGCTAATTAAAAAAATATAATTAGGACAATTACAAAGATAACATTCAAACCTTTTGTGCTCTCCTTAACTTTTTGTAGGTTTTTAAGTGAAATGGTTTATAAAAATAACTCATAAACAATATACACGCTTATTTATATATAGTGCTAGCATCATCATCACCACCATCATCATATATGTAGACACACATATACATGTATATATACATAGATACAAATATAAACACACATCTACTTATATATATAT
>NC_068998.1:2190683-2194410 GCF_001194135.2 Octopus bimaculoides | reverse complement strand
ATATATATATATATATATATATATATATATATATATATATATATATATATATACACACATACCAACATACATATATCTACATATAATGCATGCATATAATATGTGTGTGTGTGTGATTGATAGATAAATAATACATACATTGCACTGTATATACATACATACAATATGTGCATATACATATGTATATAGACACTGAATGTTTAACACTGAACTATGAGAATAGTGAAAGGGCAAACCTATTACATGCCAGTAGCCTTTACTAGTTAGTGATGATGATGATGGTGGTGGTGGTGGTGGTAGTGTTAACCTGACATTCTTTAATCCAATATCCTTTCACAATAAACTCGAGAAGTTATGGTACAGAATCACCATAGATTACAACACCTAACATTTACTGAACAGATTTAGATTTGGTAAACAAGGAATGGTAGCAGCAGTATGGCATCAAACTGGAGATGTGTTCTTTAAAACAAAATATATAAAATGCAATTTTTAAAAAATCAGTTTTCAAACCCAGTTTCATGGAATTTTTATAAAATTTCATAAAATAATGACTACATTTCCTTGCTAATAATAACCTTTGTATAATAACAGCTGCCAATATAAATGTTGGTTGGTTGATTTCCCCAGTCACAATTTACATTGTATAGAGAAATGGGGAGAGAGTAAAAGAGAGAAACAGAGAAAGAGTTAACAGAAGCGGTCCAGGATTAGTGCACATACTAAGCTTGGTGGTAGGCAATGATAATTTTCAGAAAAATACTCTTTGTTCATTTCATCATTTTGTATAAGAAGCAAGAAATTTGATAAAAATTAAATTATAATTATTGCTTTATTTTCTGATATTCCCCTTGGTGATAAAAGTATACTTCCAAAGTTATACTCATTGTATAAATTGGTAAAAGTGAGAAAAAAAGAAGAGACTCTACCCCAGTACAAGACTGGTAGTTAATCAACCCCAAAAGGATAAAAGGCAATGTTGGCCTTAGTGTGATTTGAACTCAGAGTACAGAGGGCCAGAATGATTACCACAAAGCAATCTTTCCAATGCTCTAACAACACTGCCAATTGTCTCAATCAAAAACACTGCTAACTTCAATATCACATGACTCATTCATTAAGACTGACTGGTATTGCTAATATTAATCACTTTGACTTGCCCAAGGTGCCATGCAATGGGACTGAAAATGAGACCATGTGGTTAAAAAACCAGTCTCTTAACCACACATCCACACCAATACCATGGAACTATATATATATCTATACATCCATGTATCATATTTAATGTGTATACATTGTTGATGGGCCAATTACAGCCGTATTTATCATCAGATAACATTTCTTGTGGACTGTCCAAGCATGTGACTGGCTGGAAGTAAGCAGCACTAGAAAGGTCCACACTGGCCACTGTTGGGACAAATCTTTTTTTCCCTCTAATATTTGTTTTTAACACACTAACTATACAAGAGATGTTATCTCAGGACAAATACCACAGTAACTGGCCTATCGACTGTGTACATACATGGGCAGTTATTATAATTCAAAACTGCCTCAATTGTGTATACTAGATGTGTGCGTGCGTGCATGTGTGCACGTATAAATACATACATATTTGATATCGCAACAAAATGGATTAGCAGTGTTATATAGGTCAAAGGACTTCTATATTGATAAAAATAACTTTTCGTTATATCTTCATCAGTATTTATAGATTTAATATTACGTAACTAATTAGTGTTTAATTTAACAACAAATATGAGTTTATGATAATTATCTTTGGCAGCTGAAATGACAGCGTGTGTGTACACATGCACGAAAGGGGAGGGAGACAGCATGAATGTATCTCTCCTATTCTTTCACATATATGTATGTGTGTGTTTGTGTATATATATATATATATGTGTGTGTGTGTGTGTGTGTGTGTGTATTATAATTTAGAACAAACAATAAAAGGTTTCACTATAGCACTCGGGGTTCCGAGGTCTGATTCTTTCGTTGTTACATTTTATTATGTGTGTGTGTGTGTGTGTGTGTATGAAATGGGGAGTAGACAGACAGTCAACAACTGATGAGAGATCATTCTTTGTATTACTTGTCTTTTTCTTTCCTCTCGTTATTTGGATATTTAACTCATTCGTTTTCGTATTTCATGTTGTTTACTGTTGGTGATATCCTGTACACACAAATACTCTTTTTACTTGTTGCGGTC
Organism: Octopus bimaculoides; assembly: GCF_001194135.2. NCBI lineage: Eukaryota > Metazoa > Mollusca > Cephalopoda > Octopoda > Octopodidae > Octopus > Octopus bimaculoides. Next base: position 2,192,201 of record NC_068998.1, on the reverse strand, counting down.
ATGCTGGAGCACCACGAATATATAAATATATCACCATCATCAAGTCCCTTTTCTCTGTTTTTTTCCGTTCTTGCATGTCTTCGACAAGTGAATCCCCAGAGACCGTCTGGCCCCTTGTCATGTGATCTTTTGTCATTTTAGTAAAGTTCTGCCTCTTGAGACTCCCTTTTACCATTTCTTTCCATCTCTGTCTCAGACAACTCCTTCCAGATTCCTTTCTCAGCACTTCTTTATCCAAACTCTCATCCTCAATACACACCACATGTCTCAACCAGTGCACTCTCTTGTCCTTGTTTTATGCACTAGACTATGGCCATGCTGGGGCACCGCCCTGAAGAATTTTCATCCAGTACTTTTTGTTTTTAAGTCAGGTACTTATTCTATTAGCCGAACTGCTAAGTCATGGGGATGTAAACACACCAACACCAATTGTCAACCGGTTTAGCAGTATACACACACACACACACACGCACATGCAATGGCCCCTTTACATTTCCCATCTTTTGAATTCACTCGCAAGGCTTTGGTCAGCCACATGCCTGGGAATCAAACATGTCCATGCCTATAAACAGGTGTATAGAAACGGGTGTGTATATATAAACACACCCCACCATGCCCTGAGTGTAGAATGTGAGATGGAGCAATGTTTATAGAAACAAACCAAAACATAGACTGGAGACTGAAATGGGTTTCACCCAAGGGATTCCAAAGTCAAAACAAAATTCTTCTGCAAACATTTTCCACCACCATCACTATCATCATCATCGTTACCACCACCACCACCACCACCACCACCATCATCACCACCACCACCACCATCACTATCACCAGACCCTCAAAGAACAAGAATGTGAATAGAAATGAGTAGGAACAGAAGAACAAGTGTGAGTAGGAAGAGGTGGCAAGATTCTGTGGGTATAACTTATGATATACTTAATGTATCCCTACATCTAATACAATACATGCGTATCTCTGATATATTCCTGGTCGGATTCCTCACATCTCTACTCTGACAGGATCTTCAAAGAAAGAGCTTTGAGGGTTTGCTTAATTCTTTGTCTTTCTTCAATATTACTTTGTTAGTGTTACATTAATTAATCAATGGGGAATCATTTGCTGCTGACTTAGCAGTAATAAAACGAAGAAAAACAACAACACAAAAACATTTTCAATAAATAAAATTAAAAAATAAAACTCATAATGCTTCACAACAAAGCATTGAGAGGTTTTATCATTTATTATTATTATTATTATTATTATTATTATTTGATAATTTATAGAAAATTGATCTTCAAGATACCAATCAACAATTAATTTCATTAGTTAACATATTCTCTTATTCTTCCACAAAACAAAGAACCAAAACAAATTGGAAAAACAGTTGACATTGACTTGGAATTCTAATAACTGGTGACATTTCTCGTCAACTGTCACATATTCTTTGGCAATGTTTTTAAACTTTTATATATATTTATTCATTTATATATATATATATATATATATATTTATATATAAATT
>NC_068998.1:2186082-2187279 GCF_001194135.2 Octopus bimaculoides | reverse complement strand
GGGGGGAAGAGAGCAGGGAAAGAAAGTATGTTAAGAAGTGACAGGATGGCATCACATATTTGTGTGGGAGGATGGGCAGATAACTCAGTAAGCAGCAATAGTAGGAAATTAATGTACAAGATCACACACACACACACACACACACACGCACACACGCACACACACACACTCTCACAAAGTCAAATATTAACTGAAAGTTCAATGTCTACAATTAATTAGACCATCAAATTTATTTGTTTTTCAAGGAAAACAGTTGACAGTAACTGCAAAGTATCCCTCATTTATTTGAGGGAATGTGTGTGTGTGTGAATGCATGTGAGTGTGTGTCTAAGAGTAAGATGAAGCTGGTTCAACAACAAAACTTTGAAGTCACTGTTACCTCTCTTTGCTGTAATAAGTTTAATGAATATCATCTACTCTACCTCCAAAAATATTGAGTAATCGTTCAGTTTAATGTTAGATCGTTTCTTTATGAATTTGACAGAAAAACATTTATGCATGTGCATATGTGCATGTGTGTGTGTGCATGCGCATGTACACAAACAGAAAAGCATTACTAATGGGAAAGCATAAACATATACAGGAAATGAATTCAGAAGTTTGACACATACAGGGTGTCATATATATACATACACCTTTATATGTACAGGGTGCAGTGAATAAACTGTCGTCTAAATTACACAAAAGTGAAAATAGCACTGACATCTCAGTCTAAGATATATTTACCAAAGTTACATCAAAATAACTTGAAATACTAAAGAGTAAATTTATTCAATAAAATTGCCATTGGCTTCAACCAGGGTTGGTTTGTTTACATCCTTGTCACTTAGCAGATTGGCAAAAGAGACCAACAGAATAACTACCAGGCATTAAAAAAAAATAAATAGTGGAAGTGATTTGCCTTATTAAGCCAATCAAGGCATTGCCCCAGCATGGCCACAGTCCAGTGACTGAAATTAGTAAGAGATAAATGGTAAGTGTTTGCACTGGCTGCTCTGTGTGTGTGTGTGTGTGTGTGTATACTTTGAAGTATATATGTGTATTCCCATATGTGCTGATGTTTGTGTGTGCATGGCTGTGTTGTGTATATATACATACATACATACATACACATACATGTATATTATACATATATATATATACATGTAGTATGTATGTATGTATGTATGTATGTATATATATATATATATATATATA
>NC_068998.1:2178347-2186035 GCF_001194135.2 Octopus bimaculoides | reverse complement strand
TGTGTGTGTATATATATATATATATATATATATATATATATACACACATGTACATATATAGACACATGTATGTGTATGTGTTTATACCTAAAAGACAGAAGTCTCAGGGTGGGGGTGGGCAGAGAACATTTCTAAATATTTCTGCTTTAATTAAAAGCAAGAATTACAAATTTGATGAAGCTTGAAGCAATCAAAGACTAAAAAAATACAAATAAAACGAACAGCCCTCCCCCCATCACCACCACACCTCCTCCATATTTTTTTCTTTCTTTTCAATATTCTCAAATGAAATTCTCACCATATGCCATGTAATTAAACACCATTGAACCAGTATGGGAGGGTGGGGTGTATGTGGGTGTGAGTGTTTGTGTACGTGTATGTACGTGTTTATATTTGAGCATATATCTACGTGTGTGCATGAGTGTATATATACATATATGTATATATCATCATCATCATCATTTAACATCTCCTTTCCATGCTGGCATGGATTGGACGGTTTGACTTAGACCAGGAGGCTGCAGCAGGCCCCCATCTGATCTGGCGAGGTTTCTACAGCTGGATGTCCTTCCTAACGCCAACCACTCTGAGAATGTTGTGGGTGCACTTTACATGCCACCGACATGGGGGCCAGTCAGGTGGCACTGGCATCAACCATACTCAAATGATGCTGTTATATATATATATATATATATATATATATATATATATATATATATATATATATATATATATATATATATATATAACATGTATGTGTGTATATATATATATATATATATTTATGTGTATATGTACATATATATGTATTTATGTATATATATTAGTGATGCCCCAGCATTGAGCTGAAAAAAATAAAAGAATATATATTCATGTGTGTGTATAAATACACATATGTGTGTGTGTGTGTGTGTGTATGCATTGGTGTGAGTGCATGTGTGTATGTATATATGTGCATGTATATCCATATACATGTGTGTGTGTGTGTGTGTATTTCTCCAACAAATGGTTCAGTTTTCTTTCTTTTGTTCTTCTTGTTTTCTGTAGTCTGGCGCAGAGAGGGGGGAGGGGTTGCTAAAAATCCCTCTGCCCTCCTTACAGTTTTCTGTTATTTCACAGGTCTTTCTAGACATTAAGGGTGAGAGGTTGAGGTTTGGGTAAACCATATGTCATACAACTAGCACTAATCTGATGAAAACTCCCTTATGTTATAGTGGTGGTGGTGGTGGTGGTAGCAGTGGTCGTTATAGTGATGGGGAAGTGCTTCTTGGTAATAATAATAAAGAAAAAACTCAGGGATTCTTCTTAGGGGATTTTTTTTTTATAAGAATTTGAAAAATGAATTCTGGTTAATCTGAGAGTGTCATTGGTGCCTGCCAGTCTTGTGTAAATTGTTTACTGGGTAAATTCACTGCTGATTGGACAATGTCTGATGACAATGAAGAAGATCCGTATAGGAGAAATTATCAAGAAATTTGCACCCATTTTAGTACTGAAAGGTATACAGAAGGCAGTATATATATATATGTATGTATGTATATACAACAGGCTTCTTTCAGTTTCCATCTATCAAATCCACTAGCAAGACTTTGGTTGCCCTGAGGCTATAGCAGAAGACACTTGTCCAAGCTGTCATGCAGTGGGATTGAACTAGGAACCATGTAGTTGGGAAGCAAGCTTCTTACCACACAGCATGCCTGCATCTATATGGTAACAAAAGGGTTAGAATGATTCCATCAAAATTTCATGCTAAATTGTTCCAAACACCAGTTTAATAATGATAAAAGACATTCTAATAATTCTTCACAATTTTCAAAATTTATCGAAGCAAACGCAGAATATATCTCAACAGAAATATTTTAACAAAAGAATTAATCAAGACATTCTTTGTGAAGGTGTCTAAGTCCATGAATTTTTCTTGACCTTTCTAATGTTCTGTCTTTAGTTTCATGTTAGTCCAATTCCTTGATCTCCTTAGAATTCCAAATACATTATTTACATTATTTAACATTTTTCTTTCCTTGTAATGACTAATTATAAAAATTAATTTCCCTTTCTGCGAAAACAGAATTTGCTTCAAGAGCCATTTTTTAATAGAGAATATTTAATTATTTTTCTTTTGTAAAAGACAAAATTTTCCAGCCATTTTTAATTTAATAATTAAAAAAAAAAAAAAACATGCCAAAGTCCCAATAAAATTGAGAGACACAGTGAAAGTGTCACAGCACCTCCTCCCCTTTGATGTGTCTGTCAACCTCTTATCACCAGCATCAATACAGCTATATTGATATAGCCATGTCATCCCACTTAATCTATCAATCTATTCTCACCTCTTCCTTCTCCTCACTCATTTCTCTGCTACTCTCACTACAATTTACCTCTCACTTCTCATCTCCCACCTTAATGCTTCACACCCCCATCTTTCTCTCTCTTCCCAAAGCCTGCCATTCCATTTACTGGCTCCACTCTTCCTCTTTATTGTAATAAATACTTCATGTGTGTGTGTGTGTCTCCTACTCTTTTATCCCCCCCCCCCCAACAACCCTCATATTCCAAGAGCCTGACAAAAGACAGAGACCAAGTCATTTGGACTTTTCAATAAAAGATTCTCTTATTCTTTGGTTTCAGCCATTGGACTGTGACCGTATGCAGACACAGGACACACAGACAGACATGCAGACATCCAGAAAACTAGACAGGACACAGCTGAGTAGCATGTGTGTGTATGTATGTGTGTGTGTGTGTGTGTGTGTGTGTGTGTGTGTGTGTCTGGTATGTTTATATGTGTGTGCATGTGTCTGTGTGATATCTCAGCTTGTGTCTACGTGTGTGTGTGTGTGTTTGTATGTGTGAGTATGATGTTGCAGCTTGTTTGTGTATGATGCCTCGACCTGTGTCTGCACGTGCGTGTATGTGTGTGTGTGTGTGTGTGTATATGTTTGGTATCTTAGCTTGTGTGTGTATGTATATGTGTGCGCGCGTGTGTGTGTTTGTATATGTGTTTTTTTCCCACACAACTTGATATTGTTTTCAAGTCTTCATTTCTTGCAGCAGTGTCAGCTTAATTAAATGTAGGTCCTCGTTAGTGTATAATGTACAGCAGATACTAAATTAGATTAGATCCTCGTTAGCATATAATGTACAGCAGACACTAAATTAGAGTAAGAGGAGCAATTTGGTTTGAACTTGATATTTTGTTAGATATGGTCTGTGGAATGACACACAATGATGTTGATTCATGACAAACGAGAGAGAAATATCAAACCCCTGGTTAGGAAGCTAGTCTATTGAAAAAGGACTTTCTTCAAATTACTCTGTCAAATATAAAGCTTATTTATTCACTTTGTTTTAAATCAATCATGAATTATCTCATAGCTTTGAGATTTTGATAATGTGATTGCTTATTTTAAGAATGACATTGTATGGTAAGTGTAAGAGGCTGGATCTGGTCATTAAAAGATATCATTAAATGTTACATGATATTTTGCCAAAATGAAGCTGTGTATAAGCAAGAACCATTTGTTGCCAGAGTGAAATGCCAAAAGGTCACCAGGTACAGCAGACCTGTATCCAGCTGCAAATCCCTGTTCGAAGCCATTTCTCCAGGACACAGTCAAAGAGTAGGAAGCAGAGGCAGACAAAACAGGTCCCTATTTAATAATATCAAGGACTGGGCAGGGCTGAATACGGCCCCTTTTCTGGGTGAGATGGAAGACAACAATCAGTGGTAAATGTCGACTGCCAGAGCATGTAGAAGAACACAGCCAACGATTGGAAGATGATGGGTACATGTAAGAAGGGTAATGCTACATGAAGCATGGAGCAATCTAATAAGAGATTTGTGAAAGGTTAGAGAGAAATTAGGTAAACATGTAATGTTTACCTAATTAGCTGTACATGTAATGAAATGGAAGGTGGAGCCAAAACACGCTGGGGTGGGTAGAGAATGTTTGGTTTATAAAGACGAGAAAAGATGTAGGAAGGAGAGACGACTGTGATAATCTAGATATATGATAGCACCGCCACTACACTGATTGCTCTGCCATATTCAGTTACAATCTTCAAGAGTTCAAATCCCACTGGAGTTGTGTTTCCCTTTCAATAAAGCAGGCAGCAGGCAGTCAAAGACCAAGATTCATTGTTAATCATTTACACTGTTTCCCAAAATATTTGGCCATGTGCCAGTGAAACAGATCGTTACTGGGTCGGCAAAGTGCCAGGAATGGGAGAGAGCTAGAAACAGCAGAAACACCAGGAGAGCAATAGACAAGATCCCTTACAGTAGATATTTAGTTCCATTCCTTTCTCTTCAAATCTTGCCTGGCTTTGTCCCTCCTCTCAAGGTTAGTCAAAGTCCCAGTAATATACCAGGGATCAATCCAGAATACTTGATCCATGTTGTGACCATATAATGATGTAAATTATCATCATCATCACATCATCATCATCATCATTATTTGTTGTTGTTGTTGTTATTAAGGTGATGAGCTGGCAGAATCTTTAGCACACCAGGCATGGCTTAGTGGTATGTCTTCTATTCTTGCATTCTGAGTTCAAATTCATCTGAGGTAGACTCTGCCTTTCATCTATTCAGAATTGCTAAAATAAGTACCAGTTGTGCACTGGGGGTTGTTATAATTAACTTTCCCCCCTCCCCTCAAATTGTTCCAAAATTTGAAACCATTATTTTTACTGTTGTTGCACAAATCCTTCAGAACATTAATTTAAACCCGAAGCGATCGTTCACCCCAATAAATACCATCTCCCATCTCGAGTATTCCTCCTTTTCCCAATGTTTGGCTCACTTGTGTTCTTCAGTGTTGCTCAGCTTAAAAAGTTTCAATTACATTCCAACTCTTTTCATTGGCTCACAGCGATAACTACACACCCCTTTATACACACACACACACACACACACACACACACACACACACACACATATACAGCCTTAATACACACACCCATTATACACACACCAACATGCATATATATATACACACATACACACTGTTAGTGAAACTGTTTCTATTTTTCAACAGAAACATTAATGGAGTAAAGTTACAACCACCTCCTACCTTCAACATTTAACTTTTCTCTTTCTCTCTCTCTCATTTCCTCTGCCTACCACTCATATTTTATTTACTCCTCCACTCTCAGCATCTTTAACATACTAGGCTACAACACCTTATGGAAATACAAGAGAAAGGTATACACACACGTGCATATGTGTGTGTGTCTGTATATACACACATGCACTCTCAAATACTCATACACAAACACACATGCATATTCAAATGCACACACATGATCGCATGCATGCATACACAAAATGTGTACTTTCACATACTTGCATGCACACAGTCATATGACAGACAAATGGAAATGTGTATGCACATGCATACATGGCTATGCACCCATGCAGGTGTACACACAGATATTCATGCACATATACTGAGATGCACATGCATGCATGCACACACATGCATGTGTACATGTGCACCTATATATATGCAAGATCACGAGGAAAAACATTCAAATTCCAAATAAACAAACACAGCTGCACATTTTCATGTGCAAAGTAGAAGGTAGCGAGATCAAGGCCTGGGCAGGAAGTGAGTGACGTATTAGCATTATTATTATTATCATCATTATTATTATTATTAATACTATACTATAATTTAATACATTCCATATTTCGAAGGCAGCAAAAGTTGGCAGAACTGTTAACACACTGGGCAAAATGCTGTGCAGCATTTCGTCTGTCTTTACGTTTTGAGTTCAAATCCAACCAAGATTGACTTTGATTTTTGTACTTTCAGGGTAGGTAAAATGAGTATGAGTTGAGTACTGGGGTCAATGTAATTGACTCACTCTCATCCCCAAACTTGCTGGCCTTATGCCAAAATTTGAAATCATTATTATTATTATTATTATTATTATTATTAAGGCGGTGAGCTGGCATAATTGTTAGCATGCTGGGCAAGCAAAAAGTGTGTCATGGAGATACTTCAGTGATATTTTACTGATTAACTAAGTCCAACTGTGTTTGTACTTGAGCCAATGACAAAGTTAGTATGTGGTCACTTAGATATGGTAGCCAAATGTCCCTCAAACCACATCACGACATCATGATGTGGTGTGCTTACATCTCCGTAACTTAGCAGTTCGGCAGAAGAGACAGATAGAATAAGCGCCAGGCTTTCAAAGAATAAGTCTAGGATTCGATTTTTTCAACTAAAAGGTGGTGCTCCAGCATGGTCGCAGTCAAATGACTGAAACAAGTAAATGAGAGTGAAAGGGTTTGTATCTCTGTGAATTGCATGGCAACCTCAGTAGTGTAGGTGGTATAGAAAATAAGGGGTCAGCCCCTACTGAAAAGGGACTGAGGAAGGGCATCCAACCAAAGAAATCCTGCCAGAGCAGACATTTTGAGATTGGTGCAGTCGTTGGATGTATTGGAGCCTATCAAACCATCCAACCCATGCCAGCATGGATGTTAAATGATGATGATGTATATATATATGAGAGAGAGAGATAATGAATATAGGACACATAAATATACAAATGGACATATTTTTTCTCATGCTTACATACACACACATACATAAATACACACACACACAAACATATCCTGATATTTTCTAAACTGACCAGGAACACATTCAGAATTTTCTTGAAAATTTTTTCCATTTCATTTACCACACCCGAAAAATTTTTCCTGTTTACCACCACCACCATACTACTACTACTACTACTACTACTACTACTACTACAATAATAATAATAATAATAATAATAATAATAATTATGTGTGTACATGTGTGTGTGCACACGCACACATGTGTGGATGTGTTATACATCAGATAGCTAACAGGAAAAGTTTTGAAAACCCAGCAACCGTTTAGTCAAGTTCTGTTGATGCTTAAAGCATAAAGAAGAAAATAAATTACCATCTCTCTCTCTATCTATCTATCTATCTATCTATCTCTCCTCCCACTACCCCCATACAAATACACATGCATGAAAAAAATCAATAAAAACCAAGATCTATGAAGAAAGAGAGAAAGAGAGAAAGAGGAAAACAAGATTTGTAATTTCAAACCAATGAAAGGAACTCAACACATTTGCTCAACCAGCAAGAAAGAGCAGCCAAATCTGCTCCAGCATGGCCAGAGAACAAGATGGAAATCAGTAAAAAAGAAAACGTTTCCTCTCTCTTTCCTTCTCTTAATTGTTCTTCTGTTAATCACTTTCTTGTTTGTAATATTTACGAGAGAATCAGGCATCAATTAGTTTGGTAGAAATCAGTGTCCAAATGTGTATTTATATTATTAGTCAGAACAGTTTGAAGCTAAGAAAAAAAAAAAACTGTGGCCATCCATGCACACAGGCAGGTCCTTCATGACCTCAGCCAGGTGAAGAAATGTATTGGACAATGCAGTCTTTGGGCATGAAGGTCATGTCTGGAACACTTCTGCTCACACAGTGCAACCTTGATCATTGTTGACCAACCCAAAAAGATTTTATATTCCCATTTTCTCCCATTAATTCTAAAGAGTTAATCCCTTCATTTTCCTAAGCAAATTCTTTTGTTTAACTAAAATTCCCCAGAAGTTTGACAGCAAATCTCAGCAGAATTAACCCCAAGCCTTTCTTTGTGTGTGTGTGAGTGAGTGAGGCTTTACCCA
>NC_068998.1:2167038-2177337 GCF_001194135.2 Octopus bimaculoides | reverse complement strand
TTTGCATATGCGTATTTGTGTCTAATTTATTGAAGCACTAAACACCAATGAAAAATGTGCAAGGGGTGGGGCCTGAGTAGCTCCTGATTTTGGGTAAAAGAAAATACTGGAGGGTTCCTGTGCCGGTGGCACGTAAAAAGTACCATTTGAGCGTGACCAATGCCAGTACTGCCTGACTGGCTCTCGTGCCGGTGGCACATAAAAAGCACCCACTACACTCTCGGAGTGGTTGGCATTAGGAAGGGCATCCTGCTGTAGAAATTTTACCAGATCAGATTGGAGCCTGGTGCAGCCTCCTGGCTCGCCAGTCCTCAGTCAAATCGTCCAACCCATGCCAGCATGGAAAGCAGTCGTTAAATGATTATGATGATGATGATTCCCCTCTCAGATTTACACATTTATTGCATTGGGCCTTCAGTTTTTCTCAGCCCTTTTAACAGAACTCAGAAAGCTGGGCTTCCAACCAGGCCTTTCCTGATACCCTCAAAGCCAGGAACTTTTCAGCCCTTTCTCATATGAAATGTGAAGTCAACTTCTAAGCCTGCGTTTTTTATAGTAAACACACATTTCACGTTACTGTGAAATGTAGATATTGTTGTTAGATCCTAATAAAGCAATCAAGTGGAAATCCCTGAAATGGAGCACATTGTCTCTGATGACGCCATAAACCTGATAGTGTCAGGTGTGTGCAGATTTCAACAGGTAACACCTGCAATTAGTTTGCAAATAAATGTTCTTGAGTTGCATTTATTTTGATTATTCAGGAATTATTGAGAAATCTGAGACAGTGTTTGTTGGGATTAACGGGTGTCAGAGAAAATGCCTTGTGGTATTTGTACTGGCATTTTACGATCTGGGTTAAAATCCCACTTGGCTCCACTTAGCCTTTTGTCTTTCCAGAGTCAATAAAATAAAGTATTACAATGGAGGTTATGATATTGCTCAAAGCCCTCCTTCAAAATCGTTGGCCTGGAGGAGGAGGAGGAGGAGGAGGAGTTTAATTCTTCAATTGCATGTAACACAGGCAACGCCGGGTATCTCTGCTAGTTATTTATATTTCTAGTATGAAGTAAGTCACATGACTGGGACCATGTTATCTAGCAGTAGGGGGTTACATGTTCCCTTAGAGCAGTGGGAGATCAAAGACTCCCGAACAAACATATTTGGTGAAGTACAAGGAACTGCTACCTACTTTTGCTGGAAACTGGAGACTCCCACCCCAGATAATGTATCCCAGGCTATCTGGAGTAGTAGTAGTAGTAATAGTAGTAGGAGGAGGATATGCCCAGATCTCATTTCCTTTTATCATATTGGCCCCTAGAAACCCTAACAAGCAGGAGAGCAGCCAGTTTCTCCTTGAATTCCTACCTACATTCCCACCTGATTTTCCCTTAAGTAACTTCAGTCTCCCATCTGCAAATTCTTTCTCGACCGATTTAGTAATTCGTTCCTTATATCTGCACTCAGCTAAATTCCTTCCGCACCAATTTAATCTAAATCCCTCCAGCTACAATATTTCCAAAACATTTTACGTTACTAATTCTCTTATTCTATATTCTCCACCTTTATTTTCGTCTCACAGACTTCCACACACACACCCCCCTCCATTCCCCCTACAAAAACCTTCCTTGCCAATGACAGGTGAAAATGTGTGGCTTAGTGGTCAGGGTATTCGGCTCGTGGTCATTAGGTCATAAGTTCAGTTCCTGGCAGTGCCTTGTGTCCTTGAGCAAGACACTTTATTTCACACTGCTCTCCAGTTCACTCAACTGGGAAAAACGAGTTGTACCAGCCTTGTCACATCCCGTTTCATGCTGAATCTTTCTCAGAACTACATTAAGGGTTACACATGTCTGTGGAGTTCTCAGTCACTTTCACGTTAATCGCACAAGCAGGCTGGAAGCTTCATCATTGTACCAATGCCGGAGCCTGCAAGGTAATGAGTCTGAAACGGTGCCCAACCATTGTACTCCAATCCAAAGGCACATACTTAGAGCAGCTTCATTCACCCTAACCATTTTGGCCATATCCACTGGGAGAAAGCATTTCCCTCTCCAACCGGATTCTGGCACAAGACCAGCAATGTTTGGTGGCAGTGGAAGTCAAATACATCAACCCCAGTACTTGACTGGTAATAACTTTATAGATCCTGAAAGGATGAAAGACAAGGTTGGCCTTAGCAGGAGTCAAAGTCTTATTTTATCATCTGGCAGGAGACATTGTCATATATGGGACTGTTTGGCACAATGTCTTTTTTCTCATGAGATGATGGTGTTTGCAAACCTGGCAACCCCAAGCTGCCAAATCACAAAGTAAGGAGGAGGAGGAGACAAAGGAGGGAGGAATAGAGGTAGAGTAAAGAAAAGGAGGAGGAATAGATGAGAAAATAAGGCAGAAAAAAAAAAGATTTGAGGAGAAGAATGAAAACTAATAAACAGAAAGTAAAAGCCTAAAGAGATTTGAAATGACAGCAACAACAACAAGTGTTCTTCCAATCTTGTTAAGGAATTTGAAAAGCTAAAAATAGAAACAACAACAAAATTGTGATTGAAAGCAAAAAGAATATTAAATCCAGAAATGGAAATCCAAACAGAAACTTCATGTAGAACCAAGACTGAAACGGTTTCTTAGTAATGTTCTGGAAGCAATGAGCATAAGGGTGTGGTGCCAATAACAGCACCCCCTGTGGAGACCATAACAGCAAACATTTGGAATTAAAACTAATATGGTAGCAATTCAGAAACTGATGTGGTTGGGGTTTGTAGTCAGAAATAGATTTGAATTGTGGCTTGTTTTAAATCCTAACATCCTACATGGATCGTAAATATATGGGTCTTAAACCTAAGTCATAAATCTAATGCAAGTTGTAAAACCAACTGGAGTCATAAATGCAAATCACAATTACAGCATGGGTCATAAATCCAATAGGAGTCCCTGAGCCCAACAGGAGTCCCTGGACCCAACAAGAGTTACTGAGCCGAATAGCCTTGAGCCCAACAGGAATCCCTGAGCCCAACAGGGTCATAAACACATTAACCCCATTATTTGACAAGTACTTTATTCTATCCACCCTGATGAAAGGTAAATTTGACTTCAGCAAGATTTGAGCTCAGAATAAAGAATTAGAAGAAAAACCACTAAGCATTTTGACCAATGTCCCAATGGTTCTGTCAGATTTCTTGCCTTGACAATAATAATTGTTTTAAACTTTGACATAAGGCAAGTGATTTCGAGGGGAGAGGACAAATCAATTAGAGAGGCCCCGGCCCTAGTGGCACTGAACTTGGAACTGTGTGGTTGAGAAGCAAACTTCTTACCACACAGCCACTCCTGCACTTTAAAAAAAAAAATTTTTTTTTAACAACAACAAAAACAAATCACAAAAAAAATGTAGAAATTTCATGACTTACAATAAATCACTTTCTCGAATGCCGGGAGTTTCCAGAGTAGAATAAGGAGGAATCTGAAGGAAAGGAAATAACAAACATTACATAAATACAACAGAAGTGAAACGAATGTCTGGATTTAAGCCTTTTAGGTGTGTGTATGTGTGTGTGCATGTAAGAATGTGTGTGAGAACATACATACAATAAATATTATACATAGATATACACATTTAAAAAAAATATATATATATATATATATACATTACGCTACAGAAGCATAAAAGTGCTGAATGCAACCTTGTATTGAAAATGCGTAGAATCTGATAAATGGTAATTTATGCAAGATAAATGGGGATTACTTAATCTCTGGTTATCTCATACAACACATACACACGTTGCAAAATACATGACTGTATAAGCATTATAGCTATATGTGTATGTCTGTATATATTTTGGTAAGTTAATTTGTAAACATATGTAACTATGTGTTTATGTATGTATCAAATTATGTATGTACATGTGTGTGTGTATATTATATATATATGATGATGATGATATATATATATATATATATATATATATATATATATATATATATATATATATATATCCGTTTAAATGATGATGATGTTGGACAAGCTTCAAAAGTTTATGGTCTAGATGCAAGCTTCAGCATTGGAGGAAAAAAAGGCCTTATGGTATTTGTTCTGAGTCTTTATGGTCTGAGTTCAAATCCTACCAAGGTCAACTTGAGACAGAAACTGAAAGAAGCCCATCATATAAATGTATATGCGTGTGTGTGTCCCCCACCACCGCTTGATAAGCGGTGTTGGTGTGTTGACATCCCTGTGACCTAGCAAATCAATGAAAAATGACTGATAGAATAGGCACCAGATTTTAAAAAATAAAAAAGTACTGGAATCTGTTCATTCAACTAAAAATTCTTCAAGGTGCTGACCCAGCATGGCCACAGCCTAATGACTGACACAACAAAAGGTATTTGACCAACAGACTTTCAAGCGTTGGGGCATTAGTCCCTACAATCTAAAAGCAGCAGGGGTGGGGCAGCTAAGGTCACATGCACTGTGCCTCCCTCTTTGAATAATGTACAATAAAAGTCATAAAGAAACAAATACTTTTAATAAAATTGGACGGGGGGGGGGCGCAATTTTTCAGGAAGATTTTTTTTTTTTGATTTGTTCTTTGTTTTTTGATTATTCTTTTCTTGAAACAAACTAATATTAGCTGATTAATGAGAAAATGAAAACGAAGAAGGAACAATGTAAAAGAAAAAGAGAAAAAGAAAAAAGGCAAATAATAATAATAATAATAATAATAATATTAAAGTCTTGAAGAAATGAAAGAACACATTTGCAAACCAAAAACGGCAACCAACCAACCAACCAACCAAGTGGCGTGCGCTAGATTCTTTGTGAAGCCCCCAATCTCAGGCATCAATCGCAGAATGATGTAATCAGAGTGACAGCCTATCAAGAAGGATGTTAAAAAGGATGTAGAATTGTAGTGTGTGAAGAAAGGAGAATACAAGAATAGAAGAATGAAACAGAACAAGATTGTGGTAGCGAGGAGGGGGGGGACATTGACGGAGGCGAAGATGGTAGGGGTGGTGGCAGTGGAATCTGGTCAGCTAATTTCTATAGCTTCCTGAGTTACGTCAATGATGTTTCTAGATTCAACCCACAGAAATTATTATTATTGTTGTTGTTGTTGTTGTTAACAAAAACAAAAACAAAAACACACAACATTAAAAAGAAAAATTACATAACAAAGAAACTGTGTATCTATTTGTGTGTATGTATATATACAAACACACACACACACACACACACATGCACACGTACATGCATATATGTGTGTGTTTGTATACAATCACGCACGCATAATTCTTAGAATATAATTTCTTTTAAAAGCCTTCAAGTGTCTTACAGTTAATTTGGGATAAATATAGTGAGGAGTGAACAAGTACATTGCTGTACAAGTCAACACCCACCGCCCACCCAAACAAACCGCCCACACACCCACCCACAACCTCTTTCACTCCTCTCTCTCTCTCTATGTAAAGAAGTAAATCTGAAATTAAAAAGATAATAATGATAATATAAAAAGTAGAAACAAACTGAAAAAAAGAAAGAAAGCCAGTCTTTGAGGAATGCACTGAAAAACCGAATTTTGCAAATTGGAGAAAAATCATAGATTTTGAGGGTAGGGTGTAGGGGGGAGGGGGAGGTAAGGTTGTGTTTGTGTAATTTCCAAGACAATTCTGATGCTATTAGATTCTGATACAAATATAAATTTGCAGTAATTTAAGAATGAAATTACTACTACTACTACTACTACTACTACTACTAATAATAATAATGCTTTATTTGCCACAGGGGCAAGGAATACAATACAAAGATGAACATGAAGGATTAACAGACTGGAATGTTATTTCAGACTTTTAATTAGGTAGTGAACTGGCAGATTCATTAGCCTACCAGATGAAATGCTTGACAGTATTTTGTCTATCTTCACGTTCTGAGTTCAAATTCTGCTGGGGTCAACTTTGCCTGTCATCCTTTCAAGGTCAATAAAATAAGTACCAGCTGAATATTGGTAGTCGGTGTAATCAACATATCCCTTCTAAAATTGCTGGCCTTGTGCCAAGATTTAAAACTATTATTATTATTATTATTATTATTATTATCATTATTTTAAATTGAATATAAAATGAAAAGATGGCTATATTGAAGTAATACTAACTTAACTTGTGAAAAGTTATCTGATACTTACAAATAATAATAATAATCTTTTCTTTTATAAGCACAAAGCTTGGAATTTGAGGGGAGGGGCTAGTCTATTATATCAACCCCAGTGTTCAATTTCTACTTAATTTATTGACCCTGAAAGAATGAAAGACAAAGTTGGCTTCAGTGGCATTTGAACTCAAAACCCAAAGAGTCAAAAGGAAGGCTGCTAATGCGATTTTGCCATCTTCGGATCACAAACAACAACGACAACAACACAAAAGAATATCCATGGAGAGAAAAACAAAATCCCACAAAATGAAGCGGATAAAAGCATAAAAAATAATGGGTAGTGTCTGGAGAGAGGGTGGGAAGAGGGTGGAAAGGAAAAAGAGAGAAAGGAGAAAGACGATAAAGATGTAATCAGTTAACTAACAATGAAACAGCAGACCAACAAGTATGTTGTTGGGGTTGGTGGTGGTGGTGGTCTGTCTTTATATGGGGGGGGGGGGAGAACAAAGAACAAAAGGTGACAATTGTCTTATTCTCTGGCAATCACAGAGTTATGTTTTGCTCTCTTCAGAGACAGGAAGTGTGAAGAGAGAGAGAAGAAATATTTGTGTTGTGTGTTTATAATAGGATGGGTGGATGGAAAGATGGAGAGAAAGAGGGAGATGGGAGAGAGAGAGAGAGAGACAACCCTTATAGCCACTGACATGGACATGGTTTTTAGTTATTCCACCCACATGGTGGTGAAGGTGGTGGAGTAGGAGTGAAAGAAGAAAGAGGAGGTGGAGGAGGAGAAGAACAAGTGGCAGGCACTTGCTAAGAAATGTGTGAAATAAGCCTTTATGGAGAGTTGCTAAGTTGTGTCTGTGAATATCATAATGGAACTGGCAGATAGATACAAGATGTACAACAGCTGAAGAAAGAGGAAACAAGGGAGCCTCTACATTGTCACTAAGACTGGTAGAAACAACAGCAAAATTTCCCTCAAACCACACATTACTGTCTAAAAAAAGGTCTCGTGTTAGATAATAACGTCCAGGGTACTGTAGATATTTCCAAAACCAAAGGGGTCGTGTGATATATATTGCACATATTTCCAAAACCAAGGAAAGAAACTGAGATGTGATAACTCAAATATCTTTAATCATAAGTCTGCTGGAACAAGACTGACTGATTTGGGATTAAAGAACAACCACAACACTAGAAATGTCAAAAGATAACAAACAACATCAACAATTGCAGTTGATGACAATCCCGGGCAGAGAAAATACAGGGCCAAATGCCTTAAGGTATTTATTCCCAGTTCAAATCCCACTCTAGCCTATAGAGCGATAGACTGAATCCGTTACCTGGATGAACATCAATCACTCCTGACATCTTGGGCAGCTTTAGTGAGACCAACTCTGTTGCAAACATCCAAGCTGGGTCTTCACCTACACTTGGTGATATTTTCTAAACATTTGGATTATATTTTACGATTTTTACTAAAAAAATAGCTTTCTTGCAAACCACATGTGGCACACAAGAATGTCGTGGCACAGTGGGTTATAATGCCTGAGGTAAGGTGTGATTTTAGCGATACTCAGTTGTTATTTCTAGCATGTCAAACAACCACAGAAGGACCCTCATTTGCTTACATTTCTCTTCGATGATAATAAGTAGAACAACAGTGATAATGATGAATAATGATGATGTCAGTATGATGGTGATGATGATGATGAAGATGATGATGATGATGATGATGATGATGATGAAAGCAGCTTCATATTCCAACCTTTAAACAATATGCCACTCAATAAAAAGCAACAACAACAACTACAACATTTAAATGGTTAACAAAGGACAATGATGTCAGCTCTAAAATGTTTCAGAGCTGAAGAAGCTCTTCAGGTTTCACTTTTAGAAATTTATACAAATTTCTTATTTTTTTATTTTCATTTTAATATCAGAAATAATACAATACTCATTGTGTGGCTTTTTTTTTTTTTGTAAACTTTATTTAAATCATTTTCTCCCTTTTCTCTTTCTTTTTCATTCCCGCTTTTCCTTTTCTTTTTTGTTTTTATTAATGTTGTAGTTTCATAGAAACGAAAGAATTAAACAATATTATATTTCACATTATGAAAGATCATGTTACGCACAACCAGAATTAACTCGGACGCACAGCAGGAGGGAGAGGAAACAAGACAACATATCGCTGTAATGTAGAGCAACATCTGTTTGATGGTCAAAGTAAATGGCCACCTATTGGAATTGTTTAGCATTGCTCATTCGGTCCGTCAAGGATTCCCACTCTTGCCTCTTCTGTATGGGTGTGTAAAGAGGGTAAGAACCCTCACCTGCAATTTTGATGAAATTCGAATCATAGGTATTCCAGTTCATTAGAGAAAATATAACAGAAAGGTCTAATTCTTCAATTGTATGTAACACGGGCAACGCCGGGTATCTCTGCTAGTTATAAATAATAATAATAATAATAATAATAATAATTAATTAATTTTGCATGGAGAGTGTTCCTCGTATTTGACTGGTACTTGATTAGTACTGGGGTCAATTTGTTCGACTAGAAATTCCTCAGAGCAGTGCTCTAGCATGGCCTGTAATGACTGAAACAAGTAAAAGATAACAGAAAGATGGTAATGTGTGGAGGGTGGGGGGCGAATAGCTAATTGAATTTGGTATGCATTGCTTTCAGTGTATCATTTCGTGTGTGTGTGTGTGTGTGTGTGTGTGTGTGTGTGTGTGTGTGTGTGTGTGTGTGTTGCTTATGTTGGATGTGTGTGAAATGAAATCACATGTTCAGCGCATGGGCCAAGGCCTGTAGGTGTTTTCTGCTAATTAATATCCTCACCCAATCAATATTTATGGTTGACTGATTTGAAAATGAATTATATGGCCATTGTAAAGTTGAGCTTTTCTGTTTTTGCCATTATTTTTCTCCAAATAAATAACATAAAAAAGGAAAACAAAATAAATATTATTCAGTTAAACAATCATAAAGATTGTATTTAGATAATTAAAGCTAAAATATTTGTCACCAACCATTGTAGTTGGGGTTTTTTTTTTTTTTTTTTTTTGGAAACAAGACAGATTGATTAATAAATTCTTCGACTTCACAGAATGGAGCCAGAAAATCTTCATTTCCCTTTTTCTGAAGAAACTGCTCCAATGCTTTTTTTTTTTTCTTGCTTTTTTTTTTTACCCAGAACTAGTGAGGAATGGTCTTGGTTAAAGGCAACTTTATATTCTTCTTTCCTTTTTAATAATTCCAAAGATGAAATGGTAAGCATTAAGAGACATATTTGAAGATCTCAAAGATTGGTGGAAGGAAGGAAGGAAGGAAAGAAACTGACCTGGAAGCAGAGACTTAACAAAATGCTAACAAGATATTCAAGAGTCTGCTACTCAATAACAGGAATGGTCGGCTTCCTTACAATTTCTGTCTACCAAATTTCAGTCACAGGTCAACCAAAGGCTGTGGCACATTTACCTTTGGTTTTGCATCGTAGGGTTCAATCCAAAACCTATGTTGTTACAAGGAGAACTTTTTTAACCATAATGTCATGACTACCCAACATCCACCACACACAACATCATCATCATCCCTAAACTACGATATTATAGAATATATTAACTTCTATGCTGTTATTCTCTCTCCCCCCCCCACCACCACACACTCAATCTCTTGCTCTCTCTCTCTCTCTCTCTCACTCACAAACACTCTCAGTGTGTGTGTGTGTGTCTTTCTCACTCTCTCTCATACAAACACACACACACACACACACACACACACACACAAACAATAGAATCTTTGTTTCTCTACTAAGATCAAAAACCAAAATAAATAAAATATTTTTAAATGAGCAACAGTTTCAGTTGGAGCTGGGGGTAGCAGTGGTGATGGTGGTAGTAACGATGGTGGTAGTAACGATGGTGGTGGTACTAGAATTAAACCTGGTAATGATGATGATGATGATGATGATGGCACTGGTGGTTATGGTGGTAGTGGTGGTGATGGAAGTGATAATGGTGGTGCTAGTTTTAAACCTAATGATGATGATGATGATGATGATGGCACTGGTGTTCATGATGACAGGGACAGCAGTGTTAAATACAATAACAGATCTATGCACACCTCCACCACCACCACCACCACC
>NC_068998.1:2164166-2166522 GCF_001194135.2 Octopus bimaculoides | reverse complement strand
ATATATATATATATATATATATATATATATATATATATATATATACATACAGGTATAAGCATTTTGTCCAACACACAGACAGTTCTACCACCTCACCACGTTGATAATAAATGCATAAATAAATTAATTAATATAGATAAATAAATAACATTTAAATGTAATTAATAATTAAATTTATTTCAGACACATTGTACAAGAAAGAAAGAAAGAAAGAAAGTGAATGTGTAAGATAAGAGAGAGAGAGAAAGAACAAGTGAGAGTATGAGAGAGAGAGAACAGCAGGTAGGCTAAGGTAACGAGTTCCTATATTAAGAACTCCTGCAAGTGAAGAGGAAATAATATCGCAGTTAATTAAGGTGAGATTGTGTTACATCAGTTGAGGTAGAGATAAAAATCAATGAGTTTATGAAGACATAGGAGAGAAGACATTGACACAAAGGAATGATGGGACAGGGTGGTGGTGGTGGGGGGACAGGTTCCAATTTAGTGTCGTTATTTAATGACATGGTCGCTAATAACTTTTAACATGTGGGTCAGTTGTTTAACCACAGATTGGCCTTGATCCAGCAGACCTACAATCAACGGCATTCCAACTTGCAACCATCTTATTTCCCAGGTGTGCCTCAGGTATATCAGAGCAATTTAGTGTTTTTTTTGTGGTTTGTCCACTGGCCCTTTTTGGGAGGTCTTTTCTTTATTAATAATCATTTAAAATTTTGGCACAAGGGCAGCAATTTCAGAGGAGAGGGTAAGTCAATTACATCGACCCCCAGTGCGTAACAGGTACTTATTTCATCGACCCTAAAAGGATGAAGGCAAAAGTGGACCTCAGCAGAGACTGAACTCAGAACATTAAGATGAACGAAACACCACTAGGCATTTTGCCTGGTGCACTAACGATTCCACAGCTTTATGTAATTAAAGGCAAGCTGGCAGAATCATTAGCATGCCTGGCAGAATCATTAGCATGCCAGGCAGAATGCTTTGTGGCATTTCATTCATCTTTAAGTTCCGAGTTCAAATTCCACCAAGGTCAACTTTGCCTTTCATCCTTTTGAGGTCAAAGGACCAGTTCATGTAATTGACCATCCCACTCCCCCCAAATTTCAGGCCTTGTGCCTACAGCAGAAAAGAGTAGTAGCAGTAGTAGTAGTAGTATTTCTGGTTGGGGGGGGGGGTTCCAGTTAATTGAATATTTTTCATCTATCCAGTTTTAATTTTTTTATCAAAAAACTAAATAAAATAAAAATTATTGAAGTAAGTGAAGCTGGTCATGTTTGAAGAATATTCTCTGGGAATCACACACACACACACACACACACACACACACACACAAATATGTGCAGACATATACTGATGCATACATACACCTAAGATATAAGCAGATATATATATACATGTACACACAGAATCACATACACACACACACACACACACACACACACACAGATATGTAAACACAGACATACACAGTGTCTAATTCCATTAAATTTCTTAATGATTCTTAGTTTTCTCAGTCATAATTACAAATTATATATAAAAAAAACGAAATCTTCTTTCCCACCCCTATCCTTATAATTATCATAATTAAACAGAAATTAATTGTGGTTCTCTCATTGTAACACTTTTAATTAACCTGCAAAAAAAAACCATTTCTCCAAGACCAATCTTATTTAGATTTTGGTTTGTTTGTTCTTGTCTTCAATTTTTTTTTTTGGTCTTAATTTGTCCAAGGACAATAAATTGGATACTGTAGAGTCATAAGATATAGAGTAATAATACAGGATGGCCATGGCTGGGATACCTCTAATCATGTGCTGGTTCATGTAAAGTTGACCTGGGGCTAAACAATAATGATATGCATAAAACAAACCAAGAAGGGAGCCTCACTGTGAGGTCACTCAGCTTGCAAGAACTAGCAGCCAAATTACTCTTAATTCACATCCCTCTAAGTTTAGCACCACCTATGGGCAATAAAGAAATAAATAATAGAAGACACTTGTCCAAAGTACAATGCAGTGAGATTGAACCTGGGACTTTGTGTTTAGAAGCAAAATTGTCACACATCCATGCCTGCACCTATAACATTGTTTCACTCCATCTGCTCCAGTAAGGCTTGAAGGCCACACATTCATATTTTCCTTTCACTTATCATTGGTGTGTGTGGTGGTGGTGGTGGTGGTGGTGGCTGTACATGTCAGCATTATTACAATACAAATGACAGGCAGCAAGATATAAAACCATTAAACAAAAAAGAAAACAACAAAAACATAATAGTATACAATAAACGATAAAATTTCACCTTTGATGCAGAGAGAAAGAGAGAGTGGGGGGGGGCAGGCAGACAGACAGACAG
>NC_068998.1:2162227-2163542 GCF_001194135.2 Octopus bimaculoides | reverse complement strand
CTTTTTTTTTTCTTCATGAGTAATCCCCTTCATCGTGGAGCATTGATGGGAACTAAGCAAGCTAAAAACTGCTCCAACAATTCAAAGATATTAGCAGAAAATATTTTTTCCCCTTCACATCCACAGACAAAAAAAAAAAAAATCATTTTACACAAAAATGGAAAAAAATAAAGAGGAAATAGTCTTATTTTGTATAATTTTTTTCTAGTTTTTTTCCCTTGTTTTGTTTATTTTAGGGTGAATTTTTGCATTGTGTTAACCAATTCATCAAGCTGCTGTTCATCTAAAAGATGATAGAATTTCATCCCAAATTTTCCATTCCATTTGGCTGAAAACTATTCTTCATTAAACAACACACAATTGTACACAGTTTCCAAAACTATTTTTCAATTTGTCTACAACACAAATAACAGTGTTTAATACACTTACCAATTCCTACAATTATAGGAAATATTTCAGAACATTGGAATTAGGTCAACAATTTTAGCTCCTGCTTCGCGTCTGAATAAATGTGTGTAAATATGTAATTATGTGTGTGTGTATACATATAAGTGTATGTGTCTAACATATGTGTATGTGAAGAGTTTTATATGAGAGAAAGAAAGAGACTGAATTCATAAAATAATTTTTTTAGCAATAACATAAAATGTTTCCCAAACATATTTTTGGAATTGCTGCAGAGACAGTGGGTGGAGGACCAAAAAAACTGATCAGAAAGTTAATAAGGGGGCTGGGTTACTGGACCAAGAGATGATATGAAGTGTGTGTATATGTATACATATATATGTACATAATATACACATCAATGTAGGTATGTTTATATATTTATTATTATGACAATTTGTCGACAATAGTATTGATGGCAACAGGCATCCAGAGCAAAACGATCACAGGTTCACTACATATCTGATGATAGGAGTGATAAAGGGAGTGTTTGCAACTTGAGGCAGAACAAATATCACAATGGATTCCATTCATAATGATTTTTTTTTTCTTACTACTGTTTGATATTCTTCACCAATATACATTTGATTGGATGACAGACAGACAGACGGGTAGACATACATACATACATACATACACCTGGCACTTGCACAGGTGAGGTCAGTTTTGGCATGGCTTTTTCTTCAGCTCTCTGTATATGTTACTCTGATTAGCCCATCCGGCACAGGGCCCACAGCCAATTTTTATTTGTCTGCCCTTAGCCTTGTTCCATTTGACATTGGATTTTAGACATCTGGCCTGGTCTGAGCACGAAATGCTAGATGCCATTTATTGACATCTTATCCATTTAATATATATATATATATATATA
>NC_068998.1:2153248-2161602 GCF_001194135.2 Octopus bimaculoides | reverse complement strand
ACATATACTACACCCAATAATTACTTCTCCTACATTTCGCACACCACAAACTTCGAATATACCCTTCAACACTCTGAAGAGATCGGCCAAACTACTGGCTGCATCGAAACGTACGTAAGTGACTAAGACATAATATACAAAATGACTCATTACATAACCTAAACCTCCACACTGACTCATTCCACAAGTTCCACATAATAAAACAACGGCTATCTAGTCCAACGAAAATGCTTTTTCTTGTATTTGTTGCTCCATTCTCCAAGTAAATACATAAACTACGGTTTAAGCAACATATTACCTGGCTCTGGACGCGCTCTTCCCAAGACGGTACCCATACAGGTGATCCCCAGGAGTGCCTCCGGATTTAAACATCCCCTGGTTGCTTGGATGCTTCAGACTACCCCTGAAGGATCGAGGCAAACCTACCACTTACCTATATATATATATATACATACATATTGGAAACACATGTTAGTTTGGTAAATTATGGCAACATATGGAATAGCTGTTATAATCTAAGGAGGAATGTAATAACAAATAACACTAGTCATTGTTTAACCCCAGGCCAGTCGAGATTGAGAAAACCTATGATCAAAGACACTCCAGCCATGAACATCTCACTATTTCAACACCATCTCAGACTAACATTATCAAATGTGTTCTTCATTTAAATACAATAGACCAGTGGCTCTTAACCTGGGTCCTTATGACCCTTGGTGGAATCCACATAAGATTTTGTTGTTAAAATTTATGTGCAATAAATCACGTTTCTACAATACACCAAATATTTAAATATTTTTATACAATTCCAAATGATATTTAATCATAAAAATATAAGATTTTTTAGGCATACAATGGCTATGAGGGTCCTTGTGAGTAAAATGGAAATCAAAAGGGTACACAGGCAAAAAATGGTTGAGAACCATTGGTGTAGAGACTGATTTAAGAGAGATTTGGCTGATATTTCTAGCATACTGAGCGACCACATAGAAACTAACCTCGTTGACTCACCGACTATGCTGAGTAACCAAGGAGAATGGTCGATGTGCAATGATGAGGAACGGAATTAATCATATTCAAAATAAAGCTGGAGAATATTACAGAAATGGTAAAAAGAAACTATTAGAAGAAGCAGGAAAATAAAAGACAGGTATATAAATTGAATTTGTTTGGTTCGTTTTAAGAAAATAATGTGAATGTAATCGATTCGGACTGCTGGGTGACGGCTAGCTGTCTAACGGGGGGGGGGGAGGTAAATATAGACAATTCTGTAGAATGTATCAATATATCTGGCTATTAATGAAAGTGAGTCTATGGAGAAAACAGAAAATAAACCGAAAATATGTGTTTGAAGGAATCACAGAATTCAACAAGGTGTGGTAAATTAGATTACGTGGTATCTTCAAAACATACATATACAATCCATACACACACACACACACATATGTACATACACACAACCATACATCTATATACATACGCGTGTGTGGGTGTGGGTGCAGTAAGTTATTTAACAAAATTTACTATGGAAAAAAACAAAAAAAAAATATATAGCAAAAAGCAACAACAACAATAATAGTTTCCAATTTTGGCACTGGGCCATTCTTGGAGGGGAAGGGGATAATCAATTACATCAACCCCAGTGTCAAACTGGTACTTATTTTATTGACCCTCAAGAGGATAAAGGGCAAAGTCGACCTCAGCAGCATTGAAACCCAGAACATAAAGACAGATGAAATGCCAGTAAGTCCAGTGTGCTAACGACTCTGCCAGCTCACAGCCTTCATCAATAATAATAATAACAATAACAATAATCATAATAACAACAATAACCATAAAAATCCCTTCTATTATAGGCACAAAGCCTGAAATTTGGGGGAAGAAGATAATCAATTACATTGACTGCCAGTACTCAACTGGTACTTAATTTAGGGTCAGGAACCAGTTGATTACAACGACCCCAGTGTTTCGCTGGTACTTATTTTATCGACCCCAAAAGGATAAAAAGGCAGAGTCAGCCTCAGCAGAATTTGAACTCAGAACATAAAGATGGACTAAATGCAGCGAAGCATTTCAACCAGTCTACTAACGATCCTGCCAGCCTGCTGCTTTAATAATGATGATGATGATGATGATGATGATAATAATAATAATAATGATAATAATAAAAATATTGAAAGAAATAAAAGGAGTCTAGCTGTAATGGGATATTCTAGATACAGAGGCTTTCATTTGCAAAATGAATCGGTAAGAATAATAATACAAGTTATATGAGTTGACCTGGAAACTATTCAAGAATCTACCAAATTGTGTAAGAACATACTCTTCGCAATCTAAAGTTCTGCAGAAATATGTGTAACTTTTGGTCCAAAGTGCCCACCTCTTCTGAATAATAAGGAATCTTATAGACTGACTGATGTTCAGAGATACTTGCAAAACTTAGAAGCAAAACAGTTTGTTACAGACTAAATGCACTCGTTAAGTTATTTATTATTTTATTTTTCGTGGTTCAGGTTTCAAATTCTACTAGGTATTGATGTTGTTGCCCCTGCCATCCCTCGGGGAGTGATAAGATATGAGCCAATAATAATAATAATAATAATATAACAGGATCGAGTTACTTGACTAATCCTGCTCTCTTCTTCCTCCGTAAAAACTAAATGCTGCACTCGAATATGAAATCAATAAAACCAGAAAATAGAGTAATCACTAGAATTGAAAATTTAATTTAACAACATTTTATTTCTTCCAGTTACAAATAATTAAATTACTTACATAATTACATATTTTGAAACAGAAGAGAAAGAGAGAGAGAGAGAGAATTAATTCTTTGAAATTGGAAATATCTTTCGGCACATAAAGTTCCTAATGACCTTCAGAACTACACGTAAATATAAAACAAACACACCATTTCAACTTATTATCAATAAACTGAAAAATATTCAGTGACTAGAAATATTTAGGCGTGGCCGTGTGGTAAGAAGTATGCTTCACAAACACATGGTTCTGAGTTCAGTCCCACTGCATGGCAGCTCAAACAAGTGTCTTTTACTATAGTTTCAGGCCAACCAAAGCCTTGTGAGTGAATTTGGAAGATGGAAACCGAAAGAAGCCCGTTGTGTGTGCGTGTGTATGTGTGTTTGTCCCCCACCACCATCTGACAACTGGTGTTGGTGTTTATCAACCCTGAAAGAATGAAGAACACTTCTGAACCACATGGTTCTGGGTTCAATCCCACTGTATAGAAACATGGCAGATGGATGCAACTGTAATTCAAAGATCCAGGCTTGTCACACTGGATCACATGGATATTGTTTGAGAATTATGTTTAGGGTACACACATGTGTGTGTTTGTGTGTGTTTGTGTGTGTGTATGGAATACTTGACCCTGAAAGAATAAGGGCTAAGTCAGTCTCTGCAGAATTTCATCTAAGAACATAAAGATGAAGGAGATGCCGCTAAGCATTTGGCTCAGCAGGATAACAGTTCTGCCAGCTCATTGCCTTTAATAATAATAATAATAATAAACCTACTTTAGCAATTCTTACTAACGTGCAATTTATTTAGAACTGCTAGTTTGATGTTAAAAATACAAATAAAGGAAATATTTGTTAACAAACATATATTTCAGGATTTCATAAACATATTTGCAGCAGTCAACAAAGGAGAAACCAAGGAAGAAATGCTGTGTAAATTCCATGAGAATTTTCCCAGCATGCTCAGCAATAATTTCTATCCTGAGGTGGAGGAAATCATATTTTTTGCTTATAAATTTATTGAAGTTTTCATTAAAGGGAGAAAAAAAATAGTCTTATTTTTGATTCAAATCTCTTTTCTGTTGATATTTTCCAAAATATTGATAAAAAAATAATTGAAAAACTTTATTCAAAGTTAATATTATATTCTATTTTGAAAATATCAAAGTTGTATTTCTCAATGTTTAAAGCAGAAATGTTCTACCTCCAAATTAATCTAAGAAAGAAAGTGATGTTTTCTTAAACAATCAATATAAATTTGATAAAGAAAAATAAATAATAATAATCCTTTCTACCATAGGCACAAATCCTGAAATTTTGGGGGTAGGAGCCTAGTTAATTATATCAACCCCAGTGCATAACTGGTACTTAATTTACCAACTCTGAAAGAATGAAAAGCAAAGTCGACCTCAGTGGAATTTGAACTCAGAAAAAAGACGAATGAAATGCCGCTAAGCAATTTTGCTTGGCATCTTAATAATAATAATAATAATAAACCCACATGAAACAACAGCAATAAATGCTACTCCCCCTTCCCCTCTTTGACATGGCTGCATGTTTCTGTGATGACAGTGCAGGCAAAGAGAAGAGCCTCTCACCCCATCAACTGAACTGGGCCTACCTTTGACAAACATTAGCACTGACAGTGATTATAGCTTCTCTCAGACACATGTTCAATTATTCTACAGCTTACCGAAGCAGACAGCTAAATAAGGATGCTACCAGGCAGCTTGAAAACCCCTTTTAATCACACACCCTGTCATTTTATTTGCAAATAAAACAAGACTTTTTACACAGTTGCAATTCTTTCTGGTTTTTTTAAGTTTTAAATTATCCTATTCACAGAAATGGAGAGGGAAAAAACCCGAAAACCAAATAAACCTAAAAGCCTTCCTGTTATACATTTCATTCAAATTATTGTCTTCTGCCTCTATCTGCTGTTTACCTTATTTAACCCTTCAACATTCTTATTATTCTGCCAAATCTAATGATTATTTATTCACATTGTCTTCAATTAGTCATGCAATTAACTCATAGCTCTGAGATGTTGATGATGTGATTATTTGTTTTTCAAATGACATTGGAAGGCAGGTGTGAGAGGCTAGATCTGGCCTGTTTGAACAGGTGGAATATTTGGGCCGTATGTGGCTGATTTCAATGTTAAAGGGTAAAAAACCAAATTAAATTCTTGGCTAACAAATCTTTCGACTGTGTTTCAATTTGTTTCCCAACAACACGGCTTTAAATTCAGTCCCAGGTCAATTAAAGCCCTGTGAGTAAACTTGGCAGATGGAAACTGAAAGAAGCCTATTGTAGGACTGAGACCATTTGGCATTATGCTGTGCTTCAAGCATTTGACCTCACGGAGGCAATGACCAAGTCCATTTGGCATTATGCTGTGCTTGAGAAGAAGACCCATCAGACCAAGCAGAACCGCAGTTGTGGCAGATGCTGGTGTCATGAGGGGTGGTGACAGGAAGAGCATCCAGTCTCAGAGAATTTTGCTCAATGAATCCATTCTGACCCAAGCAAGCAGGAAAAAGTAGACGTTAAGATGACAATGACGATGATTACGACGATGGCGATGATGATGTAAAACCTGATTACAAACCTAATTGTTTTCAAGCTGTGAAGTGAAATGGCAGTAAATGAGAATGAAAACCAGGTTAGAAACTCATTCGAAACTTATTTCACAAAAACGTAATTAGTGCTAATTAAATACTAACTGAAATTTTTATTCAATGGAAAGAATTAGATAAAATTCCTGCTGACTTTGGCATTTTCTAAAACTATATAAACTAATTTAGAAAGAAGGAGAGGGGGGGAAAATGAGAAACATAATTCTTTTTTAATTACAAATTAGTATCAAATTTGATGTTTGTTTAGTTTTTTGATTTTGATTTTTTGAAGAATGAAAATTATCAAAATTCTCCTCAGGTTTATTTTAATTATATTTTATTTAGAATTCGTAACCTGCATGAAACAAGAATAAAAATATCTAGATGTAAAACAGATGTAAAATACATGTAATTATAAACAGATGTAAAACAGACATAATTATAGAATTATTCATTGTTTTCTAAAGAGGCAAAAATACAGAACAGTACACTTCTGCAAGAAACACTGTTTGGTAGTTCCAAAGAAATCAGAAGAAATATAAGCAAATATATTTAACTACAACATTTACTACAACCCTTCAATAATAATCAGAAAGAAGCCCCTCCACGTAAAAGGCACCCATGCTGGTGCCACGTAAAGAGCGCTCGTGCCAGTGCCACGTAATATATGCTCTTGTGGTGGTGGCACATAAAATGCACCCAGGACATTCTGTAAAGTGGTTGGCATTAGGAAGAGTATCCAGCTGTAGAAACAATGCCAAAATAGACAACTGGAACCTGGTGCAGCTCTCCAGCCTTGCCAGTTCTTGACAACCACTGCCTGACAACCGGTGTTGGTGTGTTTACATCATCATAACTTAACACTTCAGCAAAAGAGACCGATAGAATAAGCACCAGTCTTAAAAAAAAAGTCCTGAGCTCAATTCATTTAACTATAATTAATGCTTCAAAGCAGTGCTCCAGCGTGGTCACAGTCTAACGACTGAAACAAGTGAAAGAGTTAAAGAGAAGTTTTCAGCTGAAACTAAAGAGACAGACATTGTACAAACCATTTTTCCACACACACACACACCCCCGACCCCCCATCCTTATCTTACCTCTACCTGTGAGATGGTGGTGGTGGTGGGGGACCAGAAAGATAAAAATGTATTTTAGTTGATTATTCCGTTTACACATTCTATTTTCAGAAATGTTGCACTAAATGTGTGTGTGTGTGTGTGTGTGTGTGTGTGTTAAAGACTGGCTAACTGTTAAAGCTCTCTCAGTTGATATTCCAATGTTTAAGATTCCAGGTGAATCTTTCTACATCCAAATTCCAAAGTTGAGTAATAAATATTATTTGCTCTCCAGTTTTCTTGTGGCATTACCATATTTATATTCTGTTTTTCGCTGGGGCGCACCACCTTGAAGAATGTTTAGTCACACAAATTGACCCCAGGATTTATTTTTGCAAGCCTGGTACTTATTCTATCGGTCCCTTTTGCTGGACTGCTAAGTTCTAAGATGGTGCAAAAGACACATAGGCATATTAGAGACACCCCAATCTCTGCAACACATATTCATGGAAAACGTTTTTGAGGCATTAAAGTTTGTTATATTGGCCTACCTTCACATGTAGGACCAGCAAGGGGTGATTTTTTTGAGACATCTATGGGGTGAGGGGGGGCAAGGTGCCTCCTTTATGCCACTAAACTCTATATACATTTGAATAATGGACAGAGTGTACATCCAAGTCTAGAATAAAATGAGTGAAGTTGTAATTTATGATTTTATTAAAAAAAGAGAAAAACTTGATTTAAAGGGAAATTTAGCAGGATGGTCATTCGCCCACTGACCTTCATCAAAGAAAGCAAAGAACAAAAGGCCAAAGAAAAAAGGAAAAAAAAATACCAGAGCTGAAGACATCTCTGAAAGGTGGTGGGGGCCCTCCACATCAAAAATGGTAGAGGAGTAGGGACCAAAACTGGCTGCGGTTCCTCCTGATGATATCCTTAGCCATTGGATCCTATAAGGGAGCTGTTGAGGTAGTGAACCACGAAACGTAGTTGAAATTCCTCCTGTTTTATACTAGTGTGGTGAAAAGCTTGCTTCCAAACCACATGGGCCTGGGTTCAGTCCCACTGTGTGGCACCTTGGGCAAGTGTCTTCTACTACAGCGTGACGTACATTTAGATCTTGTACAATATTCTGTTATGTACGACTCAGTGTGTTCAGAGTTCGAATCCAGCCAGGTTAGACTTTCCCTTTCATTCATCCATCAGGGACGGGAGACATTAAAATAAAGGATCAGGGAAATATTGGGGGTAAATTTAATTGAATATAAATCCCCCTTATGTATTGCTTAGTCAATACTTGTAAGCGTGCAGGACTGAATAGCTTGTACCGCGGACTTGGTAATTGTTTGAGAAGACAAAGGCACCCTTTTCGGCATTCACATCAATGAACTCAGCCGATCATTGAAGATGTGATAGGTGGAGGGAGAAAAACGGACTGCTCCTGCACTAGGAAGCTACTCATTTACAGCTGAATAGCCTGGAGCAACAGACAATAAAATGCCTTGCTCAAGAACACAATGCATAATACAAATAATTGTTTTATGGGGTAATCTTCCAGTTTCGAGAGGTAAAAGAAATAGTTAACGTCAATCAAATCACGTGATTTATTTATAAACAAAGTAGTACGGAAAATATGGTAAGACCATCAATTATTTCCCTTGTATTTTATTTACTTTTTTAACCTCTCGAAACTGGAAGATTACCATTTTATGGTATTCACTTTTGCCTGAGTTGTGGAATCCAATCATTTTACAGAATACGTTTCACGTTCAGATATGACGAAAGGGTGCGTTGAGAAAAATAAGAAAATTAAAAAATTGAGAACCATTACATTAGATCGTAGATCTGCTCGGCAAGGGTTGACCTGGGGTTAAACAACAGCACCAACCCCCAGCTTCTCACCTTCTGTTGTAATCATTGTTTCA
>NC_068998.1:2149185-2151814 GCF_001194135.2 Octopus bimaculoides | reverse complement strand
ATGCATGATTAGCCATATTTGGCAAAAATATTCTACCTGACCAGATCTGGCATCTCACACCAACTCTATAATGTCATTCTAAAAAAATCAAAATCTCAAAGCTGCAAGATAATGCATGATGAATTCAAAACAATCTGAATGATAAGCATTACTTTTGACAGAATAATGTGAATGTTAAAGGGTTAGATTTGTAGGTCCCTTCTTTCCCTTCTTTATAATCCCTTATACTTACAATGGCCTCAAATCTTGTTTGGAGCAAAATCAGGTGAGAAAAAAAAAAATTTTTATGACAGGTTTTGATGTAAGGGGAGATTTGACTGCTGTTTCTAGCATAGTGAGTGACCACATTGATGCTCCTTCAATAAGCTCGTATTTACTGAAGCATCAAGGGAACAGTTGTTACAAAAGGGAAATTAGTCACAGTGATATAATTTGGTGAATTTAAACTATCAAAGACACAAATACCTGACTCTCTCTCCTCAAAGAATGAAGCGAAAAACATCAAAGATACAACTATTTTTTATATTTAGTAATGCTAATAATAACAATAATGATAACAACAACAACAATAGTAGTAGTAGTAGTAGTAGTAGTAGTAGTAGTAGTAGTAATAGTAGTAATAGTAATAGTAGTAATAGTAGTAGTAGTAATAGTAGTAATAGTAGTAGTAGTAGTAGTAGTAGTAGTAGTAGTAGTAGTAGTAGTAGTGACAATATGATAATAGAGAAAATGGGTTAGTTATCTGTAGATAAAAAGTAAGATTCTTTGAAAGACAGGAAGGAAGGTAGGTTGGCACCAGCAGAATGATTTATTGTTGAGAGGGTTCTTTGGAATATATGGGTAAAAATAGATACCTGTAAATGAGATATGTGTATGAAACCTTGGCTGTATACAATCATAAACATGTAGTACATTGAGATATACACACACATGCACATACATATATATATATATATATATATATATATACACACACACACACACATCTGTATATGTGCGTGCATGTTTATACACAATTATACATGCATACAAGATGTATTCATCTAAACTATGCTAACATTGAAAAATGGGTGTAAAACATATATACATACATATATATACCACGGGCTTCTTTCAGTTTCTGTCTACCAAATCCACTGACAAGGATTTGGTCAGCCCGAGGCTATAGAAGACACTTGCCCAAGGTGCCATGCAGAGGGACTGAACCCAGAAACATGTGGTTGGTATGCAAGCTACTTACCACACAGCCACTATATATATATACACACACATACACAGAGGCCATGTATGTTGGTGAGTTAGTACCTCTGCACTTGCATCATCACTCCCTACATGAATTATGTGAGTAATTGCTCTCAAGCAGAATATTTCATATAAATTCTTTCTTTGTTCCAAAACCCCCCATCCCCCACTATTCTCTACGTTGTCCCCACCTGCCGGGAAGGGGAGGTGGGGCTGGTAGACCATGGCAAAGATCTCTCAGTGGTGCATACTTGCCATATTTTGGTAAAGATATTCTTGTAATATCAACCACCGACCACAAGGCTGGTGTAAATATATTCCTCCTTACAGAACTATTTACGCTTCAGTCTCTCTCATCATCAGAGTTAAGTTATTTTAGGATGGTATTTGACATTTTTTTTCCCTTCCTCTTTCTTCTGCTTTCCTTGTTTTCGTCTCTCCCGCACTATCAGTGAATTAGACATGGTTAGACATAGCCATATCTGTCACACTATAATACATAGTCATCTAAGAGGCAGCCATAGACATGTCTCCCACACAATCAGTGAATCAGACCATAGATACAGTCATCTTCCCACACCATCAGATAAAATAGAGTCAGGTCTCCCACACTATTAATCAAACATAATCATCTCCCTTCCCCCCACTCTATTAGACATCAATGCCACACTATTGGTTAGTTAGCTACAGTCATCTCTGTCACACTATTAATTAGCCATACATACATACATACATACATACATACATACATACACACACACACATATATATATAAATTAGCATAGAATAATGGTTTCATATTTTTTATATAATTAAGATCTAAACTGTTAATATATGAATGTGAAAGAGATAGTTGAATAACTGTAAACCTACTTTTAGGCCACCCTGTGTGTATATATATATATATATATATATATATATACAAAGCGCTTCTTTCAGTTTCCACCACTCAAATGCCTTGGGCAAGTACCAAGCAGTGGGACTGAACCAAAACCTATGTGACTGTAAAGTGAACTTCTTAACCACATGGCTATTTCCATTTTTATTCATAAACATTTAATCCAGCAAACGAAATTCCACACTCCAACTGTCGCATGACCTAACACAAAAAGACCATCTCTGATTAAGCAACAATTCACAGATTCCATATCTGACAAATACCACATGCAAAGCTGGAAAATATTCCGCAAAAGACGTCCAGTATGTTGACCATTATAGGAAAGAAAGAAAGAAAACGGTCGGAACAAACAAAAGAAAAATTGTTGGACCTGGCTGTCGACAAATGGGATGGTGTCAGGAAGTTTGATGGAAGAAAACAATTTACAGCTGCAATGCCAAAAAGGAAGAAGAATAAGAAGTGGTGGGGGAGGAGGAGGACGACGACACC
>NC_068998.1:2146869-2149076 GCF_001194135.2 Octopus bimaculoides | reverse complement strand
GGGGGGGGGGGATTTAGCTGGAAAGTAGAATCGGTAGGTTAAGAAGGAACTGTTGACTGGTAGAATAAGGATTTTAGTTTGGTTGATGTTGCTGCTGTTGATGATGATGGTAAGTGCTCTCCCACTTAAGACATATTCTAAAAGTGGAACGATACAAAGAAGATTATTAGAATCCTGTAGTAGTAGTAGAGTAGTAGTAGTCATGTTTTTGGTAGTGGTGGTGGTAGCTGTAGTAGTAGTTAATAGCGATGGTTGTGATTGGGGAAGGTAGTAGTACTTGAGGCACTTTTGGTGGTGGTGGTGGTGGTGGTGGTGGATCATGAGACAAGGTCTTTTGCATTATTTGTTACAAATCGAGATGGCAAAGATGTTAGAATCGTCTGCATGCTGGACCAAATGCTTAGTGGCATTTCATCCGGCATCAGATTCCGAGTTCAAATCCCGCTGGGGTCAACTTTGCCTTTCATCCTTTTCAGGGGTTGATGAAATAAGTACCAGCTGAATATTGGGGTCAATGTAATGAACTTACACCCTCCCCCAGAATGTCAGGCCTTTTGCCTACAGTAGAAAGGAAAAGATTACTTATTCCAAGTCTTTGCATTCCGAGTTCAAATCCCAGCACAGCCTCAGACAATTTGGATCCCTTTAGTGGAATCCAAAATGTCACCAACCCTTACTTGTCTGCAAGCAACATAATATTTCCCCATGACTAGACATACTTTCACAGAAGACTGGCAATAAACAACCCTGCTTGTATGACAGGGATGCTTGTTTACAACCATCCTGTGATGTCAAGACAAGGGTATACACACACGCACACACACACAACAGGCTTCTTTCAGCTTCCATTTACCAAATCCACAGGGAATTAGGTGACTAAAGATAAAAAATAAAATACAAAATACAGATTTCTCCCCTAAACATGTAAATAAACTTTTCTGATTGGCTGATTTAAGAAATATAAGAAAGATTTCAGATACACACAAAACAATAATGCCAAAGTAAGCCCTGATAAAGCAAACCTATGATCCAAGGCATTCTCACCATGACCACCTAGTCTTTACATATATCTGAGCTCATACTCTAATATGTCCTCTGTTTTGTAAGGCAGCAAGGTATGCATTAAGGGCAATCTGGCTGCTATTTCTAGCAAAAGTGGCAACCACATAGAGAATCATGAGAGTATCTTGTGAGTATCTCTAGATGTAACCTCATTAGTGATCATAACTATGGGCCGTTCATTAAAGTGAGGACAGCTGAGATGGCCAAGACAGGTGATTGCCAGACTAAATACATTTTAATGGTTAAATAATTAATGCACTGAGATATAAATACCTAATTAGTTAATAATACTAATTAATCAATAATAACTGTATGACCAAAACAAGCCACTAACTCAGCTACTAATATCTTAAATCTGATTTTGACAAATGTGGACCACAGAACTCCGAAGATTCTTGCTTTGGATCTCCTCAGCAAAGCATTACCTTCTTTGAGCTTAACTTACTTCTGCTTGGTTCTTAAACTCCAATTCCACAGGAATTAACTTTGCTTTCAGAAAATAGAAACCAGGTAGAATTCATAACTTTAGCAGAAAATGGACAAACATCAAGAAATACAACATCACCCTCCCTCTTTTCCAGCCACAAACCAACCAGATGTATTCCGCGCCTTCCTATTCCCCTCTTTTATCAGAAGGTCACCCATATTTGGCCACATTCATGA
Organism: Octopus bimaculoides; assembly: GCF_001194135.2. Lineage (NCBI taxonomy): Eukaryota > Metazoa > Mollusca > Cephalopoda > Octopoda > Octopodidae > Octopus > Octopus bimaculoides. The sequence goes on along the minus strand of NC_068998.1, from coordinate 2,147,351 downwards.
GAGACCACAGAATCACAATAATGTCATAATTACATGACCCAAACCACTTCATAGTCAGCTTATTTTAACAACTGATGAAGAGGTTTCGTGTCTCCTCAACATTTTTGTTCCTAACACTAGAATTTGTTTAACCGATGCTCCATATATGGAATAACATGAAGAATCAGTCTACAGTATTTCATTTCCAGAAGCCATGATCTTTCCTCACTTTTACTATGAAACCTCTCTGACTCACACCCTTCAAAACCTATTGAAATAAGTTCTTTACAAGCATAACATTTGTAGTTATGGGAATAGATATTTTGTCCAAGGAATGCATCATTCTATTTAGGCCACTGGGTAGTTGAGGTCTTTGCCTCTGAGCTCCATATGCTTTTCGGTTCAGTCCCACTGAACAAACAGCTTAGGCAAGTATCTACTGCTTTTAGCCTCAAGCTGACCAAAGCCTTGCGAGTGCATTTTGTAGACAGAAATTGAAAGAA
>NC_068998.1:2133678-2146840 GCF_001194135.2 Octopus bimaculoides | reverse complement strand
ATATATATAATATATATATATATATATATATATATATATATAGGGAGAGAGGTGGGGGTCAGTATAAATGCTTACATTCTGTGCTCAGATAAGTTTGTTGTTATTTTCTGTCAGCAAATCAGCTGCTGGCACTAAGATATCAAAGACATGTGGAATGAACAGGTTAGCAACAGGAAAAGCATCCGACTGTAAAACAATGCCTCAATACAAATAACCCATGCTGGTGTGAAAAAGAAAACACACACACACACACACACACACACACACACACATACATGCAAACAAAAATACCCTGTTGTTGATGTTAAAATTCCAATGTAGGAGCCTTGGATCTAGGTTAGAAACTGGTTCTTTCCCTATTGGCAAAAAAATCTTGAAATAAGCTGAATAATGACATACATACATACATAAAGATGCATACATATATATACAAATACATACATATACACATGCATACATATTTACTAATCACAGGATCTAAATGTAAGCCACTATAAGTTTCATGCTCTGACAGCACAGTAATTAGACAAGCTCATATAATGTACTCTGTACTCTCTTGCAATTGTTTAGATTCAAAGTAAACATTGAAAGACTGCAAGATAATCCACAAAAAACACTATACAAATTTATCTGAGCATAAAAACTTAGAGCAGATCACATCTAAATCCAGTGTTTATTAAATGAGATTTATCTCTCCCTTGATGGGGTATATTTTTTGGTTGATCCTACCAATAATGAAACAATACACTCTGTATATATTGTAGCTCAACACAATGTAAGCTTGTGTTATTCTAATTATCTCTCTGATGAATTGCTAATTAGTGACGTCTTACATGTTTTCCTACATGTATATCTACAGAACTTCTTTCTATCGGTAAAGAAACATAAGTATTACAAAATAAATAATGCCAAAAATTCTCGTTTTGTGTTGTAACATGTAATTAGTCTACAATACAATATTTTCCAGTATTTAACAGTATTCTCCATTAATTTCAACTTTCGTATAAACAGCATCAACAAAAATGCTTTGAAGAATTAGCATTTGCAAATATGTCTCATGAGGAAGTGCACAGCTTGGATTAAAACCCTGTCTACAGACTATAAACACATAAAGACCCCCTTCAGTCATGACTGACCATGGGATTGAACCTAGAAAGTTCCCCTCTGAGGCACAAGTCCAGGCAAGGCTGTTTATGGAAGACAAGCAATCACCTATTCATACCAGCCTCCCCTCTTCACGATCGTAAGCTCGACACTAACCATTGAAGCCAATCGCCTAAATATAATTATATTTAATGCTCAATACAAACAAAAATTTTCGTATTAAGAATAAACTTAAAGAGTCCAAGAACATAATATATTTTAAACAAATACACAGATTGAAAAATATCAGAATGTGTTGATGCTATGCCTCCCCCCTTACAACTACTGCTGTTGTTAGTGATGACGGTGAAGGTACCCCTCAGCCTCGTCACCTTAGTGGTGGTGGTGGTGGTCAATAATGACAATAACTGGAATAATTCTCTAAAATAAATAAAGTCAAGTGTTGAAGTTGTGAACAACTGTCTAGGAACCCCCCCCCTCTCTCTAACAAGTAGGTGTTCCTGCTATTATTGCAATGGTGGAGATGGTAACTTCCTGCTTTCAAGAGAAAGGGGTGAACACACACACACATGCAAACATACACATATATACAAACACACATACACACCCATACACATGCATATACACAAATATACACACCCATATACATACAAACACTCACCTATCCATACACATATACATGCAAACATTTACCCCAAAATCGTTTGAGAACTGATGTGATAGCTTTGTAATCATGAACATCGACAGACAGAGCAAACACCACCACCACCGCTATCATCACCATCACCATCACTATCACTATTACATATTGCAAGAAGAAGTGGAAGGAATGAAACAATAATGTGCAAACAACAATCTTTTAGCCTGTTTCATGAGTAGGTGACAGCTGATGAGGTCCAACAGACTGAAACATGTCCATAGTTGTCTGTCTCCCTTGCCTGCTACAACTACTCAAACTTCCCTATTTTCCTAAGCATGTAAATAAACTTAGAGAGATTAATTTTAATCTCCTAAAATTATCTCCCTTCATCCTTGAAGTCACTAACATTACCACTAGGTCTTGGTTTTTTTTCTTTCTCCAATCAAGAGGAGAAATTTAAGCTTTTCTCTTTTTTTTTCTTCTTCATAGAGCATTCAATACATCATACTTTATGTTTAATTTAATATGCACTTCTATTTGATATGTCAGACACAGCTGCCATTTTTGACCCCCCCCCCCTTTTTTTAATGACTCTAACCCTACACTTTTGAGATAGCAATGTGAATTGCTCACTTCTATTGTCTGCCTTCCATCTAGCTTTTTCCATCATCATCATCATCATCATCATTATTATAGTTATATTATTCCTCAGTGAAGCAAATGATGAAATTTAGTCTCAGATGCAAAAACATTACCAAGTTCCAAAACAACAAAATGAAACAAAAAAAAAACCCATTTATTGAAAAGCTAATATCAACACGCCTGCTGCCCTGACTTTATTTCAAAAAATAACAATGGAAGTCTGGCCATTTTATCGACAGAATGGCATCTCTTAACATTTCCCCCTAAGACAATTCAGAAATCTATCAGAGATATATAAAAACAATACTATTTTCATTTGGGAAATAAAAATCTATAAATAATTACCATTTTTTGAGGTTATCTTGTTTTTTTTTTTTAGTTCTAAGTAAAGTTTTGTGAGTAGTGTTTTAATGTTAACACTTTTACTATAATGTCTTATATATTGTTAATTCTATGCAAAACTAGTTAACTGTTTAAAGGTTTAAAGCAGGGGTTGGCGAACCGGGATAAATTACCCCAATGATATTCTTGGGGGTAATTAGGACTCATTAGACATAAGTAAAATTATATTAAAAAATGTGTTCCTCATTATCTATGATTTTCTTTCATTTGAACCAAGGGGCTAACGCTGACGTAAATAAATATACTTTAGGAGAATTGTTTAAAAAAGTTTGCCGATCCTGGTTTAAGGAGAGCTATTGGACAAGTAAGGATCATTTCAAATTATAGGGGATCAGAAATTTTAGTGGGAGGGAGACAGCCATTTACTTGACCCCAGTATTTGACTGGTACTTTATTTATCCATCTCCAAAGGATGAAAGACAAAGCTGACCTCAGCAGGACTTGAACTCAGAATGAAAAGAGCTGGAAGAAATATTGCTCGGTGTTTTGTCCAACATGTTAACGATTCTACCAGCTCACCATATTAACTGAACAAGGAATTCTGATTTCAATGGATGATAATATTAAAGACTTTGATGGACTAATGGTATTAAATGAAGATTTTAATGGTTGATAATATTAAATGAAAACCAATTTCAGTCAAAGATTTGAGAGAAACTATGCAATAGTCATTGCTGGATTGAAAGGAGTGAAAAAAAAATACCAAACAACAGGATGATGATGACAACAATGGGAAGAAGATGAAGATGATGACAATAATGACGATGAATATGATGGTAAAGACAAAGATGACACAGATGAAGATGACAACAAAAAAGACAACCAAAATGAGGGCAAAGGAGACGAGAGCAACAGAGATGATGATGAAAATGATGATGATGATGATGTTGGTAGTAGTGGTGTTGGTGAAGATGTTATGAAGGGGATGGTGGCGAGGGTGGTGCTGATAACGGTAATTTCATTTATCAAGACATCTTATAAAATTACATTTGCCAAACAGAAGCATAATACACACACACACACACACACACACACACAGATATGTAGGAGCAAGAATTTAAAAAAAAACTTGTTAAAAAAGAAATCTAAAATGTGACTTAATTAAGATAAAAACTTATTATCCATTGTTAGTCATTAATAAAGTTAAAACATTGTTGAGATTAAGTTGAACATCAACCAATGTTGCCACCACACACACACTGGTTAATACCAAAAATACTTATTCTTAGATTACATAATTTGCTTAAAATAACCAACTTGTAACAGCAAACATCGTCACTGCAATCAACTGGTTCCATTTGGTGGAATTGTTACAATGATGGTGGTGGTGGTGGTGGTGGTGGTGGTAGTAGTTGTGATGAGGGTGATGGTGCTTGTGGTGGCAATGGTGGTGGTGGTGGTGGTGGTGGCAGTAGCATTGATGGTAGTGGTGGTGTGTGTTGGTGAAGGTGGTAGTGGTGTTGGTGGTGACAGTAGTAGTAGTAGTAGTGATGGTAGTGGTGGATAGGATGATGGTGGTGGTGGCAGTTGTGGTAATGCTGGTGGCGATGGCGGCAGCAACAGTCTAAGAGACTGCTACTGTGTTCTTAATAAAATGACAGAATACCATCTTTTATAACGGCCCCCATCTTCCACGCCTACCCCCCCAGAATGTTCTATACCGATTGAGAGTGGAATTATTGTTGTTTTCATTTTATCTCAACTGCTATAATTATCTTCTTCTGTAAATAAAACAGGAATCTCCAGAAAATAAAGGGGAAAAAAAGTCTACAAAGATTTGCTCTCAAGCCAAACGAAAACAAATGCAAATGAATTTATAAAACAAAAGAATAGTTATTTTGATAGAATAAAATAATTTGCACCTCACTCGCCCACCCCAGCCCCATAATCTTATCTCAAACCCCATCCCCACCTCGTTCGTCCCTTTTGTAATCAACCCCATTCTTCAGAGTATCTCACCTGCCTCTCTGCTAAAATGCCATCATGTAGTCCCTCAAGCGGCTAGAAATAGCAGCTGAATCCTTCTCAAAGCCCCACTCTACTCTACTGTGAAGGAAAAGATACATTGGATATCAAAGACATGTAGTTTAGTAGTTAAGGTGATTCACTCACGATCGTAATGTCTTGAGTTCAATTCCTAGCAATGTTTTGAGTCCTTGAGCAAGACACTTTATTTCATGTTGCTCAGTCCACTCAGCTGGCAAAAACTACAATAAGAGTGTGCGTGTCTGAGGAGTACTCAGCCACTTACTTGCATGTTAATTTCACCAGTTTTTAAGATTGGATATCATCTTGGATGGCCAAAGCTGGAACACCTTTGATCACAGATCTGGACAAGACTGACCTGAGACTAAACAACACACCCCATCTACAAAACACCAATTCCTCTTTATCAAAACTATTCCAATGCAAGCTACAGCAGTCTTACCAAAACCTGGTGTTAGTAAAAGTAGAAACCAAGCCAAATGACATGTATGAGCACCAGTCTACTGGAGGAGTGACTCTCGATAAGGAATCACTCCAACTGTGATAATCCATACAACCCATGTCAGCATGGAAAGCAGATGTAAAATGATGATGATGATGATGTAACTTTGTTCAAACTAAAACTTCATCACCATCAAGTCTTTTAATGAGATAACACTTTCAAGAACAGAGTTTGTTTTTTATCTTATTCTTTAATTAGGTTAATTGAGGTCCTTCAAGTAATAAGTCTGAACTATGACCATATCATAAGACCCCCTTCAGGGTTTCATACCCTTTTATTTCAACGCCTTAACCAGACATCTACTTCCATTGTCTCAGAGACACCAAAGTCTTGTGAGTGAAATTTGACCAACAATAATTGCCTGGAAGCCCTAAGTTTCTGTCGTTGAAGATAATTCACTGCTCCTTGAGTACCTTAGCAGAGTCCCTTATCTTACAAGCAAACACCACCAACTGATCTTTAGGCGCATTCAGCAGAGTCACTTATCTTGTAACAAACATCACCACTTGGACCCTGGGTGCCTTTAACAGAATCTCCTCTGTTGCAAATCTTCATGACAGAGGACAAAACTTCACTCAGATGATAAATTCTTCCCATCAGTGTCAGAGGCCCTAGAAAGGGTTATGGGTGTTGTCCTTCTTCCTCAGAAGAAGCAATTAAAAAAAAATAATCTACATCATCACTTAACTATTTAACCTCTACACATCATTCACACCATTAATCATTATTTTATAAATGAAACCTATTTAAATATCTTGTGTTGATGATGCAGAGTTTAGAGCAATGAAGGACCCTAATTTCCGTCTCTCTTCTGTCGTCTCTGCAGGTCAGTGTTAGGTTTAACACAAACACTGAAAATATGTGACACTGTTAACTCCCTTATTTCAACAATGGCACTCCTTTTAAACAACAGCAAAAATTTATTTTGTTTCTTTGTAGAAGTCTAACACCAACTACTTAAAATATCACAGAAATTGTCTGCAGCCACTGAAACAAATCACAATAAAACCACACACACACACACACACACACACACACTATTTGGGGAATGTGTGTGTGAGAGAGAAAGAGAGAGAGAGTAAAATTTTTGTTCCCATTGCGGGAAGGGGTGAATACTTTACTCACACCATCTTCAAATAAGAATTCTAAGTAATTTAAACCAGAATAAAATTATTTATAAACAAAGGCTATTTAAGGAGAAAAGAACAGCACAACAAGACAATAAAGTTTATGTTATCAATGGAGAAGGAAAGAAAAAAAGTAAATCAACCAAATAATGTGTTGTTTTTCAGAAAAAAGAAAAAAGAAAAAAGCTTAAAAAAAAAACTTATTTGATAAAAAGAAAATATAATGGTAACTAGAATTCCTTGATACATAATAATAATGTCTGTCGAAAAATGAAGTAGCTTTTGTTCTTAGTCTTCTCTATACGTTTGACAGAATATTTCTGCTTAAAAATGTCTTTTCCAAGATTTGATTTTTTTATTTTTTTAATATTCTTTAATGATATATACAAGTGAGCGTGTGTGTGCATGTGTGTGTGTATATATATGTGTGTGTGTGTATATATATGTGTGTGTGTGTATATATATGTGTGTGTGTGTGTGTATATATATGTGTGTGTAGATAGATAGATAGATAGATAGATAGATAGGTAGATGTGAGTGTATGTTTTATCCAGAGCAAACAGTAAAAGCTGTGTTTTACAAGACAAATTTGAGTTAATTTTTCTTCCAAAATGGAGCTGTCATATTGGTGTTTGTCTTGTTACTTAAAAATGGTGTCTGGCTGAAGAAATATTTACTTTAATAACTTGCAATATATTTCTTTACCACATAATAACTTATAAATCTCACAACAACTGCTTTTTGTGATGATATATTTCCTTGTCTGGTGTTTGTGTCTGTTGTTGTTTATTTTTGTTCTTTTTTCCTTCTCCCTCCCCTCCCCCCCTCCACCGCCAGCAATATTACCTCCACATAAAAACCATGGAGCTCTTTAAAATAAATGAAAATCTTTCCTTATCCAATGAACACAATACCACCTCGTTATTAATATCGCTATCATCACTATTGCTATCTCCATGTCATCACCATCATCATCATCATCACTGTCATCATCATTATCGTCATCACCATTGTTATCACTTTATCATTGTCATCATCATCATCACCTTATCATCACATCAGCCATCTCCTCCCTGATTCTACTACCTTCAAGGAGTTTGTAAACAGCCTTAAACCTTTTTTGATACCAACCCCCGCTGAGACCCCCCCCCCTGACTCTCATACAAATTTCCCATTTTAAAGTGATCTAAAGGAAAAACCTTCCAACATATTTCAAATTAATTTTTCCTGCAAACACCAGTTTCATAACGACAAAGTTATATTACTAAAATCTTCGTTATTTTCATAACGAATCAAAACAAAGACAATTTGTTGTTGTTGGTTTTTATACAAAGAAACTGAAATAAAAGTGATAATGTGCAGTTGAGGTTTAATGAGCTGTACATAAGGAAGCATTTGTGGGCCCAGGTTAATTAGGCAACCTAATTAGCTAAAGAGGTGAATGCTCTGAAAGTATAATAGCTAAAGGTAAGAACAGGGTGGGAAAAGTTAATGGCGCTATTGTTGCTTGTGTTGGCAATCAGAGAATTCTGTGTCTGAGTGAAAGGCAGATTCTATGAAGCGTAAAAACTGGAGAGATTTGAAGTAAAGAGGCTCTGCTGGAAGTGTAATGTTTGTGTGTTTGAGTGACAGAGAAATGGATGAGCTGAGAAAAAGACTGGGGTATAAAAGGAATCCAATGTAGCATGGAGGAGAGAAGATAGAGTGTAGGTATAAGAGATATGATGTGTATAGGGGATGGCGGTTGGGTGAAGAAATGCCAAGAGATTGAGTGAGAAGGAACATGTGGAAGAGGGTGACCAAGGAAGACATGGGGAGAAGAGGAGTTAAAAGATGATCTCAGGGAAGCTGAATGTCACAGAAAAGATGACCACAACAAATGGTCATCTCAGGGGAACTATGTCTGTGACGGGGTCACAATGGATGCAATGGAAATTTTGACACCAAATAAATCTTTCATCTTTTTACTTGTTTTAGTCATTAGACTGTGGCCATGCTGGGGCACTACCTTCAAGGGTTTAGTTTAACAAATCAACCCCAGTCCTTTTTTTATCTTTTGAAGTCTAATACTTATTCTATAAGTCTCTTTTTAACCAAGCCACTAAGTCACAGGGTTGTAAACAAACCAACAGCAGTTGTCAAGCAGTGGTGGGGAACAAACACAAAGACACTCAGATTTATGCACACACATGTGGTTCTCTATTACACAATCTAAAGAACTACAATAGATAGGAGGGAACTAGGAATGGAGCCCTGACAGGCACCTACCTGTATACTGACAAAAGAGAAACAAAAAAAACAGTTCATTGGAAATATTGCAGGAAAAAAAAAAACATACAAAGAAATTGATATTTTAAAACATGACGAAATATTTTCCTCACATGTTAACATTTTTATTTATGTATAATTACAGAGGTTGAGGGGGGAGGGGGTCCAAAGAAGTTGTTCAGCTGTCTCCAACACTCACCCACCACTGGGCTACTACTGTCTGTACTGTGAAATTAAAAGCAGCTGTTTTCCTCTCCTAAAGTAGATTATTAACAGCCATAGGGGGGGGGGGGAGTTTGGCAGAACATGTGTGAATAATGAAGCAAGCCAGGGAAGAAAATGAACAGAAACAATTGACCAAGGAGAGAAGTGGTGGTGGTGGTGGTGGGGGTAACTGAGAGGTCAGAGGACTTTGTATCATGTGACAATGTTGTGATGGTTCTTTAAAGTAGAGAATTGTTTCTAAGGAACTAAAAATAGTTTGCTCACAATATAAATAAACATGAGCCCTGATCCCCTGAAGGTCCCTTTGTGTGGTGGCCCAACTTGCTAAAAATAGAATCTAATATTCCCTTACTTCACACTCCACAGTCTTAAAATAAGAAGGACCCCTTGAATAATGTAATTCTAGATAAGTTGTGTCTAAATAAAAAATAAGACAGGGTGGTCACAGTTGGGATATATTTGATAATTAGTTCTCGAGAACCAGGAATCAACTCAGGGCTGAACAACCATTAGTAAGAGTACCTCTATAAAGTTTCTTTGCTAGAAATAGCAGACAAATTTCCCTCAAATCCCAATGAAGAATACATTGGAGAAAATGTGGTCCTAGATGTGCGTGGGGGAGAGAGAGAGGGTGGGGGAGAAGGACAACACATGTTGGGATACCCATGGTCCACATGCTATAGCATACATCTTTCTCAAGTCTACAAAAAAAAAAAAAAACGGAGGGTATAAATTTACAGAAGACATCTCAAGGGGTCACAAGTGATAGAAGACATCTCTGAGGAACCCCAAGCAGCAACAAGCAACTTAAATCTTGTTGGGGGTCAGCTTAGCTTTTCCTCCTTTCAGGGTCAATAAAATAAAGAACCAAACCACGATGATGGATTAGTGGAACTGAAGGAAATGCCAGCCTTGTGCTATTTAACCCAGTTCTTTGGGCCTTGGGTTCAAATCCAACCTTTCTTGAGAGAATGTCACTTTTCTTTAGCCTCAGGAATGACAGTGATAATCATTTACAACTATGACAGTATAACAAAACAAGGGTTTGCTCACACACACACACACACACACACACACGTGGAGAAATAGGCAAGCAGGTCAGCAGAGTCAGTTACAGACCTTAACCCCCTATGTTAACAGGGGTGCCAGATTAACACCCCATGTTAGTAGGGCTGTCAGATTGCCAGTCAGAATTGTCAACAAGCTGTATCACATTACATACATATGGCCATACTTACACCTATCCGAAACACACACATGCACGCACGCACACGCACACACACACACACACAAACGTGCTGTACAATTTGACAAGCACACCTGACCTTCAAATGTCACAAAACGATGATCAAGATGTAAACAAGTACAATATGTAAACATATCAGATGTAAACAATGGGAGCACTATATAAGTGATGAGTGTTTGTTAGCTGGCCATGCTGGGTTCAAATTTCTATCATGGCTAGACCTTGTAGGTGTATTGTCCCCAATACTTCAAATAAAAGACAGTCTTCAATGGTGGCCTGTTAACCTCATCAATTACCAGACACCTTATCATCACAGGTGTGTGTGTGTGTGTGTGTGTGTGTGTGTGTTTGTCCCCCCCCACCATCGCTTGACAACTGATGCTGGTGTGTTTACGTCCCCGTAACTTAGCGGTTCAGCAAAAGGAGACCGATAGAATAAGTACTAGGCTTACAAAGAATAAGTCCTGGGGTCGATTTGTTCGACTAAAGGCGGTGCTCCAGCATGGCCACAGTCAAATGACTGAAACAAGTAAAAGAATAAAAGAATGAATATATATATATATATATAAATATATAAAGGTGGTGATCCCGCATGGCCACAGTCAAATGACTAAAACATGTAAAAGAATGTAAAAGAATAAAGAGAGAGAGAGAGAGAGAGAAAAGGATCTGAGCTTCTCTGCCATATGCAGCTTACCATTAATGCCAATTGGTAAACATTTCTTCAGACCAACAACGATTAACTCTAGAACTGGCTGCTGTGGTTGTTACAATGAAAACCAAACCAGTAAAAAGAAAGAAAAAATATAACTTATGATTTGTCCGTTTATTAAAACTTACATGTAAAAACCTGTGTGTGTGTGTGTGTGTGTGTCTGCAAGTGGTTTACATTTAATACTCAACATAATATGTTGGCCTTAAATATCAGTTTTGTATTCAGTTCACAAATTTTTTTTTTGTCCTAATTTTGTTTGGCTTTTTTTTTTTTGTTTTGTTATTTTTCAAATATGCCAAGTATGAGAAAGGTTAAACTCTAAGAATTTTCAAATTGAAATGACAGAGAAAAGGGAGAAAAAAGAATCAAAAAACAAATATCAAATTCCATTTTTTTTTTTACTAACTACACCCGCCACCCATCTTTTATTACTACTACTACTATTACAATTATTATTATTACTATTATCACTATTATTATTAATATTATTATTGATATTATTTATTATTGGTATTCTGTATTTAACAAACAAAGAATTGAAATCTCTCACAGATCAGTCAAGAGGAAATTTCAGAGTTTGTTGTCATTGTGTGTGACTTAGTACAAAAGGTTTTCTGTGACTGTAGACTTTTCTGTAGAAACTAGCACAGAATGCAGAAATATTATTCAGCCTTCCCTCCACCACTACCTCCCCTCACATTTCTCCGATACCTGATTGATTTCAATGAAAAATATTGATACAAATTATCGAATTTCTAATGAGACACCCACACCCACACACATATATGCCATCTGTCCTCTACAAAAACCATGCTTGCATTTCATCACAACACTAAGACAACTATTTCACCTCAACTGGCATGGCTCTCTTGAATATTATGCCAAGACACATAAGAGAAGAAAAAGATCTCATGACATCCAAATGGTTCCTGGATGGATATCTCCAACGAATTCCAGATAAACCAGCAGCATCCAGATGTATCTCTGCAAACAATAACTCTTTACTCAAATGGCCTATGGTGCCTAAAGAATGATTCTGATATGAAAGATAATCTTTTTCAGGTGGTGCTATTAAGATAGCCATGGCCTGGGACAATTCTGGCTGAAACTTATCTAAGTATCCAAGTATATTCACACACCAAATAATGTGTGTGTACTGTATATATTTAGCATCATCATTTCGGGTCCACTTCCCCATGCATGCATAGGTCAGATGGGATTCACTAAGGGACAATTTCTATGGCCAGATGTCCTTCGTGTCACCAATATTTACCCATTTCCAAGTAAGGTAATATTTCCTGACGGCCAGTCATGTTTTCAGGGATAATTGGAAATGAATGACTGTGCTTGTATGACATGACAATACTCATTTACAAGGAGTTACAAACACACACACATGTATGTATGTGTGATGCATGCATGTAGGTCACTCTCTCCCTCCCTCTCTCTCTTTATGGTGACCTTGTTCATCATTCTATGTATTGAAAGTCATATGTAGCAATGAAAGAGCGGTGACATGAGCAGACCTGGACCAGTTAGAAGTGCACAAGTCACAGCTTTCGTCTGTCACCTCTGCTTCAAACTATGCAGATTTGCAAAACGACTGAATAGTCATCTCGTGGTATTTCACCTGTCATTACGTTTTGAGTTCAAATTCTGCCACGGTCGATTTTACCTGTCATCCTTTTGGGGTCGATAAAATAAGTACCAGTTGAATATTGAGATCGATATAATTGATTCCCCCAAAATTTGAAACTATTATTATTATTATCATCATCATGGTGCTGGCAGAATCATTAGCATGCCAAACAAAATGTTCAGCAGCATTTCGTCCATCTTTTCATTCTGAGTTCAAATTCCACTGAGGTCGACTTTGCCCTTCATCCTTTCGGGGCTGATGAAATAAGTACCAGTTGAACACTGGAATCAATGTAAATGACTTACTTACCCCTTCCCTGAAACTGCTGGCCTTGTGCCAAAAACTGAAACCATCATTATTATTATCATTATTATCATTATTATTATTATTATTATTATTATTATTCCTGACCGTTTCAGTCTTTGCCATTGTAAATTCAAAATTCTATCAGGGCATAACTGTTATTATTTCCCATAATTAATTTTTTTTTTTTTTAAACAACACCTCGCATCATATAACAAACCAATATTCTAATTAGACCATTAATAATTTCATTAATTTATTAAAATCGAAATGGTTCAATTAAACAAACATTTCTAATTAACGAATTACTTTTATTCCCACGACCATTATACATACATATCACATTCCGCCCATATTCAATTA
>NC_068998.1:2131381-2133464 GCF_001194135.2 Octopus bimaculoides | reverse complement strand
CATTTAATTATGAATAACTCTTTAACTGGAGAGAGGTCAAAGCTATTAGTTCTCAATGGTCCATGAAGAAGGTAGAATTTTAGTGGAAGACATTTGTGTAACTTTAGTTAAAGAAGTCAGTGTGGTGTGTGAGTGGGTGAATGGGGGGGACACTGGCTGAGTGTGGTGTGGTGTGGTGTGGTGTGTGTCGGTGAGAGAAAGAGAGAGAGAGAGAATGAGAGAGAGAGAGAGAGAATGAGAGAGAGAGAGAGAGAGAATGAGAGAGAGAGAGAGTGAGCAGTGGCTGTGTGCAAAAAGGAATGAGTAAGTGTGGTGTCTCAGAGAACGAGAATGTATGAATGGATGAGTGTGTGTGCATGTGTGTGTGTGCATGTGTGTGTGAATGTGTGTGTGTGTGTGTGTGTGTGTGTGCCATTGAATGAGTGAAAGAGTAAGTATGCACATGAAAGAGTATGAATGCCAGAGTGTGTAGATGAATAAAAGAGAGAGAGAGAGAGTCTGAATGTAAGAGAGATTGAGTGCAAATGTGCAAATGAATGTGATTGAAAGTCATCACCATCACCATCATCATCTTCATCATCATCATTTACTGTCCATTTTCTATGCTGGCATGAGTTGGACAGCTTGACAGGAACGGTCAAGGCCAGTGGCTGCACCAGGTTCCATTGTCCATTTCAGCTTGGTTTCTACCACTGGATGCCCTTCTTCGTGCCAACCATTTTACCGAATGTGGACTGGGTCCCTTTAATGTGGAACCACAAACCACTTTTTTATATGGCACCAACACCAAATATTTTTGTACATGACACTTTGGCTTTAAGAAATCAATTCTGTTGTGGTGGACATGTCCTCTTGGGTACTGCAATGTGTCACATATCTCGGTCCTCTGAGAGTGAGAAGGACAGCAGATACAAGGGAGGGTGAGTGAGTGTGAGGGGGAGAGAGTGTGAATGAATGGTCAAGAGGATGAGGGGGGGGGGAGATGAGAGAAAACGAGTTAGTAAGTGCATGGGAAAGAGAGAGAGGGGGGAGGGGGAGAGAGTAATTGATCAGTTTAAGATTTGAACCTTGTAAAATAAGTTTGTGAGAAGGAGAGAGGGGGATGGACAGAGGGGAGGAAGAGGGCAAGACAGAGAGGGGGAGAGAATGTATAAATAAAGAAAATAGGAAGAAGAAGAGAGAGAAACTGTATAACAACCACCACCACTCTCCACATGATACAATTTTTATTCAATGTTTTTTTTTTCTGCCAACACAGACCTCCTCCAGTGCCCCAGTATTCTAATGCATCCTTTCAAGATTTGAACCCGAATCCTTTTCAGTCCCAACTCAACATTGAAGACACATTAACTGCTTTACAACAGCTCCACCACCGACCTCCATCTTTTGCTGGGTTGACAAAGAGGAATGGCACAACATAATTAGAGAATAAAAGAATTGAAAGAGCACTTAATGGAAATATATGTTAAGTCGCTCGTTTAGTAAGTCACTAATTAGGCGAAGAGAATCTAAAAGAAGTGTTTATATTAGTAATTAAAGAGACATACTGAACATATTACTAGCCATTAACTGCCAACCAAACACATGGATGCACACATTTCATTTACACACACACACACACACTGTGTGTGTGTGTGTGTGTGTGTGTGTGTGTGTGTGTCCCACCACCATTTGACAGCTGGTGTTGGTGCATTTACATCCCCATAACTTAACAGTTCAATAATGGAGGCCAACAAAATAAGTACCAAGCTTAAAAAAAAGTACTGGGGTTGACTGGTTTGATTAAAATTTTTCTTCAGCAGTGCCCCAGCATGGCCAGTCTAATGATTGAAACAAGCAAAAGATAAAAGATATATATATATACATACATTATATATATATATATATATATATATATATATAATATATATGTATGTATATATATATATCTTTTATCTATAATATATATATATGTATATATATATATCTTTTATCTATAATATATATATAATATATATATATATATATCTTTTATCTATAATATATATATAATATATATATATATATATCTTTTATCTATAATATATATATAATATATATATAT
>NC_068998.1:2125946-2126591 GCF_001194135.2 Octopus bimaculoides | reverse complement strand
TCTCCGTGTTTTTCTCCTTGTCTCCGTATTCTTTCTGTTGAAGAGCGTAGCTCGAAACGTCAAAGACTTTCCGTATTCCCGAGCGTCATACTAATATATACTTTTGTTATTTACACCACCTGTCCTCGTCTGTTGTTATTTTTTGTATAATCTCCCATATATATATATATATATATATACATACATACATACATAGCCCACAGTGGAACTAAAGTTGGTTTAGTTCACTCACCAATGCCTGCTGTTATTGAGGTAGAAGTGTATTTGTCGCTATGTGTCTGTGTGTAAAAGTTCACATCTGGTTCTTTGTGCGTGTGTATGTGTATATACATGTTCACGTTTACATATGTCTACGTTTACATATTCACACCTGCGTTTACATATTCACACGTGAGTTTGTGTGTGTGTGTGTGTGTGTTCACATGTTCATGAAGAGAATGTGAACATGTCACACACACACACACACACACACACACACACACACACACACACACACACACACACACACACACACACACACACACAGTTCTTGAGTTCCAAAGTTTGTTCTAACCATCACAACTCTGACCGATTACAAAGCACAAAGTAGATTCCATAATCTAAAATCACAAAATAAATAAATCCCTTCTACTGTAGACACAAGGC
>NC_068998.1:2124032-2124453 GCF_001194135.2 Octopus bimaculoides | reverse complement strand
ATGGTGGTGGTGGTGGTGGTGGTGGTGATGGTGGTGGTGGTGGTGGTGGTGGTGATGGTGGTGATGGTGGTGGTGGTCACGGTAATGTTATCACTACTGTCTACTGTAGCCAATTCTGCTGGTTCCACTAACTTTTCAAGGAAATTTATAGATTAGCAGAATAACAGACCAGTGTGCAACTTTCTTCTGGTATCAGCATATGTGTATAGGTATGTGTGTATATGTATGTGTGTGCATATGTATGAGTGTATATGTATGTGTGTATATGTATGTGTGTGCATATGTATGAGTGTATATGTATGTGTGTATCAGAGAGAAAAACAATATTCTGACATCTACAGAGAGAAATTAAAATTCCCCAACTGCATCCTTCCAAGAGATAGATGTATGTGTGTGTGTGTGTGTTTATACTATATATATA
>NC_068998.1:2121932-2122320 GCF_001194135.2 Octopus bimaculoides | reverse complement strand
GGCACATAAAAGACACCATTTCGAGCGTGGCCGTTTTCGTGCGGGTGACACGTAAAAGCACCCACTACACTCTCTGAGTGGTTGGCCTTAGGAAGGGCATCCAGCTGTAGAAACTCTGCCAAATCAGACTGGAGCCTGGTGTTGCCATCCGGTTTCACCAGTCCTCAGTCAAATCGTCCAACCCATGCTAGCATGGAAAGCGGACGTTAAACGATGATGATGATGATGATACACACACATACATATATATTTTATGTATATATATATATTATGTATATATATATATATATATATTACACACACACACATTACAAACATATATATTACATACACACACACACACACACACACACACACACACACACACACACACACACACACACACACA
>NC_068998.1:2106507-2121910 GCF_001194135.2 Octopus bimaculoides | reverse complement strand
TGTGTGTGTGTGTGTGTGTGTGTGTGTGTGTGTGTGTGTGTGTGTGTGTGTGTGTGCATGTGCATGTGCAAGAATATCCATGCATAAAATATATTTAGGCACACAACACTAAAGTAAGGAATTCTCAACCAGAATGGCACCAATCCAGATTGGCAGCAATGTAATGGAAGCTACTTTGACTCACTTGATGATAAAGATCTCAATCTTGAAACATTCTTTATCACAAGATTCATTTTCTGTTTGTTATTAATTCCTTCTATTATAAGTTGAATAGGTCTGTAAGTCTAAACATTGGCTGAAGGCAGAATCCAATTCTAATATCATCCGGGAAGTGGTGAGGCTGGAGGGGTTTTCTTTCAGAGCTGTGATGATTATGCCAACCTTTAGAGACAGACGAAAGGTTTACAAGGAGACTCTTCTTGGATGTTTTACATTAATTAGAATAATGTAGATATTTGAAAATAAAGAAAAAAACAATGCAGGTGAGGAAATTAGAAAAAAACATACAAGGTGATGTCAATAGATGAAAACAAAAAGAAAAGATGCTGTATAATGCTAAATAAGTTATTTAATGATCTTATATTATTTCAAGAAAGATTCCTGTTCTCAACACACTATAATGGCCTGCTGGTAACAACACATTTCTTTGAACTCTTTATTTCCTGTATTCTATTTCAAAAGGGAAATTTTTTCCTGAAATATTAAACGATCATTAAACAACATACGTAAGGTAATTTAACCTTTTCTCTTTGTTTTATATTTATTGACATCGCTTTAAATACTTTGCCCTCACTTCTCTCCTGCATTGCTCAAAGGTTTCTCGCAAACATTTATATTATTTAAAGATTGTGAGGCTTCAAGAAAACTACAAAACTTTTATAAATTCAAACAGATGATGCCCAAAGAATGTTTGCAGTATTTCAACATATTGGATTACATTAAACTTTAAATTCTCCTCAGAACTAGAAATGTGTCAATCTCACAGACATAAATTATTCCACATAGAAGTTGTTTTTTTTTAATTTAAAAAAAAAAAAGAAAACATTCTCATCATAATTACATAATCCCACCAGAATAGTGGACAAGGGTTCCTATACACACAACAAAAGCTATGATGTTGCAGGCCCAACCCATGCCAGCATGGAAAACTAACACCAAGCGATGACGATAACTATAACAGGTGCAGACGTGACTGTGTGGTAAGAAGTTTGCTTCCCAACCACATGGTTCTGGGTTCACTACCACAGTGTGGTACCTTGTGTATCTTCTACTATAGCTTTGAATCGACCAAAGCCTTGAGTGGATTTGGTAGATGGAAACTGAAAGAAGCCCACCATATGTGTGTGTGTGTGCGTGTGTATGTGTGTGTGCGTGTGTATGCGTGTGTATGTGTGTGTGTTCCCCACCACTACTTGACAACCAGTGTTGGTGTGTTTATGTCCTCAAACTTAGTGATTTGGCAAAAGACACCAACAGAATAAGTAACTGGCTTAAAAAAAAAAGTCCTTCAAGGTGGTGCCCCAGCATGGCCACGGTTTAATGACTGAAACAAATAAGGTGTGTGTGTGTGTGTGTGTGTGTGTGAATATGAAATTCCTCCTTGAGGTCTGAGCAAAGGTCTTCACAGACCATCTTGGGTGCTCCCCAGCCACCAGCCCCTATTAAAGAGAAAGAAAACTCTGACCGCCAAAACTCTCCTCTATGGTTGGTTAATTGGAAATGATGCCATACTATTCTTGATAGGGACCAGAAAGGTACACCAAGCCTAATATTCTCAATTTGGTCTGCAATCACTCCATCATGTGACGACATGTGGCATACTGTGCCCTTGTACAGGAAATGTCACTTTGATGGAAGGAGTGAGCTTGGTGTACAACACATATTTGATCCCTATAAACAAATCATCTGAGCAGGTTACTCAGTGGGACCCTCATCTGTCAACTTCAAAAAAATGTACTCTACAACATACGTTGAGTACTTTCTCTCTTCCATCTGAACACACACACACACACACACACATATATATAACTGCATCCATTACATATATAAAATGTTGACAAACACACACATATATCAATTAGCAATTAAGTCATTGAGTATGAAATAAGTAGTGAGTCATGTCAGCTGACCTTTCTTTCCGTTAATTACATCAAGTTAACAAATCAAATCTTGAGATTGTACAGACAATAATATTTCAGTGAGTGTATATAACCTAATAACCAATAGTTGGCTGTGTTGGTGGGAATTTATCTAATAAGCTATTCACTCACAGTAAGATACACACACATACACACATACATATATATATATATATATATATATATATATATATATTACAGACACACACACTCACATACACAATATGGCTACAGCAGGTAATAATATAACATGACATTGTACTTAAAACCAGAAACACTACAAATAAAAGACTTCCCAGAACAAGATATGAATGTACGTAGAAAGCATTTCAATTTTCCTTGAATCAATAAAATTGATAAGAGACAAGAAAGGAATGAGTGACTCGGACAAGAGCATATCAAAGATAGTTTTACAAATACACACTGAAAAAACCAGCCAATCAACTTCGTTATTCCAGTAGGGTTGGGAGAGGTGGAAATTCGCTACAGTTGCCCTCACAGCTTTATCTGTGGGTCAAAGTACAGAAATTCTCATCATTTGATTAAGAGTTAATCAGAGAAGATAATTTAACAATTGGTTATTTAAATGGTGTCAGTGCAATGTGTTTTAGTTTGGGTTTGATATCATTTGTTGCTGGGGGGGGGGGGTTGATGTAGAGTTAGTGAAGCAGTGAAACTCTTTGGTTCCTTCAAGCCAATTTTGGTCTTCTCTAATATGTGAGCCAAAATGTAATAATATTCATTGATTGCCATTTATTGTATTGTTGCCTAAACCACTTTCAGAGTTAATAACACACACACAGACTTTAAAAGAAAAGGTAACAGCACCATTGTTGCCTATGTACCAATATTTATCAAATATGGATAGACAAATAGATATTCATATATATATATATATATATATATATAAGTGTAGAGAGAGAGAGAAAGAGGGAGAGAGAAATTATGTGTATGTGTGTGTGTGTGTGTGTGTGTGTGGAGAGAAGAGAGAGAACACACACAAAATTACACATACAGAGACATACACACAGGTACATATGTATGTGTAAGTTTATATATATATATTTTTCCCATATCTATTCTCATCATTTCATGTGTGCGTGTGAGAGAGAGAGTGCCAACAGGGCTAATAGCTAATTCTTCCATCAAATTTGCATTGTCTTAATACAAATAAAAGCATTATCTCTCCGCTTCTTAGATACCAGTTAAGGAATCTGTTGACTATCTGCTAGAAATAACCCTTCTATTCTCATTCTATCAGATCCAAATAACTTTGCAGATATTGCTGAAGAAATCTAGTGTAAAAGATGATAAATTCATAATAGCTCTTGGTAACAAATATTCCCAAAGACTTTGGTAAACTATCTTATCCTAAAGACGACATTTGATCCAAGTGAACTTCATGCTATAAAGAATGAGATGTGTATGAAGTAGAGGTGCTGGCATTGGTCGTTGTTAAGGAGTGGTAGAAGTGTTCAAAAAGACACTGCTAACAGATGGTCAAGAAATGGGAGGAGAAAAAACACAGACATTATTATAAACAGATGGTTGGTTGCAGGTGCCACGCGAAAGAAATCTATATTTTGTTTTTCCTCTCCTAATGTAACTGCTGTCACTGTTAACGTAATGGTTCTGGTAAAGTGATGGCATTTTCTTCCTACTCTGTGTCTTTGCTATATTTCTATAGAAGCAGGCATGGCTGTGTAGTAAGAAGTTTGCTTTACAACTATGTGGTTCTGGGTTCAGTCCTATTGTGTGGCACCTTGGGCAAGTGTCTTCTACTATAACCTCACGCTGACCAAAAGCTTTGTGAGTGGATTTGGTAGACGGAAACTGAAAGAAGCCCATTGTGTGTATGTGTGCCCTTCCCATCACTGCTTGACAACCAGTATTGGTGTGTTTACACCCTTGTAACTTAGAGGTTCAGCAAAAGAGACCAATAGAATAAGTGCCAGGCTTTAAAGGTAAAAAGTACAGGGGTTGATTCATTTGACTAAAAAATCCTTGAAGGTGATGCTCCAGTATGGCCAGTCTAGTGACTAAAATAAGTAAAAAGATGTGTGTACCTGTGTTCAGCCCATGCCAGCATGGAAAACAGATATATGATGATGATGATGATGATGATGATAGAGTGAGCTTATGTACAGTTCAAACAGTTGATCACTATAAACAAATTATTTGAGCAGGATGTTGAACAAGAAATGGCAGAAGCTGTTGTCTTTGGTAGGACAGACCACCTTATATATATGCATACTTCATTGCCATATTTCAGTGTTACCATATTTCTGCTGAAAAACACTTCCTTTGTTTCAATTAATTTTGAAAACAATGAAGAATTTAGTCAAATATTTTGGTCTTTATTATGATGGGACATCAATTAACCTGAAATATTTTCATGGACAGATTTAATTTGGACTTATTTAAAACAAGAAGTTTGTAGATCATAGAGCCAGAGGCAGACTGGGGTGAGATACAAACACAGACTGAGTCATACAATTAACGCTTTCGTTAACATATTTTTGTTAAAAACACTTCCTTTGTTTTAATTAATTTTGAAAGTAATGAAGAGTTCAGTAAAATATCTCCGGTTGTTATGAAGCTGGTGTTTGGAATATAAACTGACATGAAATTGCAAGTTGGTACCATAAAACTAAGAGTGGTTTCATGTGAGTTCGTATTAAAAGGGGTTAATCTGAGACCGTGTGTGTGTGTGTGTGTGTGTGTGTGTGTGTGTGTGTGTGTATACACCCACCTACCTCCTTGTACTGAGGTAGAGGTTGCTAAACAATGTTTAACAAATCCAAACAAAATCAAAACCAACAACAAAAACATAAAACAAGACAAAAATACACCAGTTTATCACACACCGCTGCCAAACCTGACACCACCCAGCTCTCATTTATCATTCTCTTTATATATATATTATGCATCTATACATACACACATGTATACACATATATATAAACATACATATATACATATACACACAGTGAATTTTCTTTGTTTATTGTTTTTGATCTTCAACTATCATCTGCTGAGTCTTTGAATTCCCAGACAGTGTTTCCAGCTGGTTTTTAGTTCAGATGCAACAAGAAAAACAAAAAACAAAATAGCTTATAGCCTTTTGTTCTTTTCTTCTATTTTCTTTTGTTTCAAACTAATATTTTTTTTCACCTATAATTTTAGCTTAATTATTCCCTCTCGCAACCCAATTTTTATAATATATTGATTATGCTGTACATTTCTGGCTAATTCACATTGTTTCTTTTATTTGTTCTTAAATTTTCAAGTACAAAGTCTTAATAGTCTAGGTGTCTTACCCCTGACCTTATTATTAATATCATTATTATTATTATTATTATTATTATTATTATGTCAAGCTGGCAGAATCATTAGCACGCCAGGCAAAATGCTTAGCGGTATTTTGTCTGCGGTTAGGTTTTGAGTTCGAATTCTGCTGAGGTCGACTTTGCTTTTCATTCTTTCAGGGATCAATACAATGAAGTAACAGTCATGTATTGGGGTTGACGGTAGATGGTATCCACCCCCCCCCCAACTCACCCTTGAAAAAATTGCTAAGCTTAAATCTGAATTAATAACCATTACTGTTGTTGTAGTAAAAAAATAAATAAAAAACGAAAATAAAAGACTGCAGGTGATCAAGAGTGGTGGTCATGGCCGGTGTTAACAGATTACTTTCAGCAGGTGTCTGGTGTAGGCGAGAGCTGGATGAGGGCACCTGCCATTGGTAGACTGGATAATCTTAGATCTGTGAAGTTTCTTGACTGGTCCTAGTTGACAATCCTCCCCTCCAGGGTCTTGATATGAATCATCTCTGTATGGTCTATAGCATTACTTTTGTGTTTTCATTCATTTCATCCGATTTTGGTATAAGCCCAAATCCTAACACACACACACACACACACACACTTAGAGTAATCTGTCGCTGTTATGTCTCCTTCCCACTCACCCATCACCCTCATCATTATAAGATTATTATAATTATCATTGTTGTTATTATTATTATTATTATTGCTGTTATCTTTTTATGAGCTGGCAGAATTGTCAGCACGCTGAACAGAGTGCCTGGTGGTATTTCTTCCATCTTTAAGTTCTAAAATTAAATTTTGCTTTCATCCTTCTGGAGTCAATAAAATAAGGGACCAGTTGAGCACGGAGATTGACGTACTCAACCAGCCCCCACCCCACCCCCAAATTTCAGGCCTTGCGCCTACAACAGAAAGGATTATTATTATTGCTGTTGTTGTTGTTGTTGTTGTTGTTAAACAATAAGATATAAATTAATCTAATATCAACAAATTCACACACACACACACGTCAATGGATTTCGTTTAGGGAATAATTAATGAAAGTGTATCCTTGTGAGTGTGTGTATGGTGTATGAGGGTGTGAGTGTGTGTGTGTACGTATGGTGTACAATTAACCATCTATAAGACAACTTGCTAGAAATAGCAGCCAAATCTCCTCCAAATCATACCCTGCCACCTTTCATAAAGGAAAGGAATATTAGATAACACAGTCTCGGGTATAAAAAAAAAAGACAGGATGGTCACGGTTGGAATGTCTTTCCTTATAGTTCTACTTGATCGGACCCAACAGATAAGCCTCCCATCTTACCCTTGTCACTCACTGCAGCTTATTTTCCATTAGGATCAGGATTAACCTCAGACACACCACCAAGGGCTCACCCAGAGGTCCACTGCAATAATAACCTCCATGGAACCCTTCCATCACAAACCGGAACACAAACGGCCACGGCCACATGTAATTCCACAGAAACCTCTCACACGATAACTGAAGAGGTTCCACATGTAGCCAACAGCTGTGGAATTGAATGGATCAACTCAACGACAATAGCAAGATTAAATGCTTTCTCCTCTTTCTCTCTCTCTCTCTGCTGCTCTCTTTCTCTCTCTGACCATTTCTATTAGTTTATCTCTCTCATTGACTGTCTCTCCCCCTCTCATATATATATATGTATATCAGTCTCTCTCTCTGTCACTTTCCCTTTATTTTTCCCTCTATCTGTCTCTGTGTCTGGCTCTCATTGCTTGCATCTCTTTCTTTTTCTGCTTTTACATATGTATATATATATATATATATATATATATATATATATATATATATATATATATATATATATATGTATATTTGTCCTTCTCTCTGTCTTGCTTTCTCTATATCCACGTACGTATCTGTCTCTCTCATCTGTGTGTGTGTGTGTGTCTCTCTCTCTCTCCCCCCATCCCTACCCCTTTCTCTCTCCCTCTCTCTCTCCCCAGCAGAAATGGGTTTGACAGGTGGGCAACAGCTAAGTGCATGTATCAACATATATTAACACAGATATTATGTCACTTCAGAAGAGACAGACAGACAGACACAGACTGAGAGGTCAGCTGCAAGATTTAAACACATCATTAGAGTGACAAACAGGGAAAACACACAAAAAAAAGTCAATCAATTACCCGGTTTGTTGTTATTTTAATTTCTAATGCGTTAAATAAAAATAAATTCAGCTGAATTTTTTTTTGTTTTGTTTTTTCACAAACTAATTTTGGAGGAGAGGGCAGGGCCCGTGGTATTTGCAAGTCCTCCAAGACCAGTTGAGCTTGATGCTAATAACGTCTGCTTGCTTATACTGCAGCAGATCAATCAAAATTTGCAGGAAAGACTTAGAGATTCCAGAGGAGCAATGTTCAGGGGAGGAAGGACTGGAGAGTTGAAGAGCATGAACACATCATAAGTAACAAAAGGTGGAAAGATGAGCAGAGTGGGGGGTGCCTGAGTGGTGGAGGTACAAGACAAACCATCTGCAAGGAACTGAGGCAATGATAGCAGAGAGCTTTGTGCCTTTACAGAGCTTCGACAGAATTGTTAGAATGCCAGACAAATGCTTAGCAGCATTTGTTCTGGTTTGATGCTTGAAGTTCAAATTCTGTCAAGGAAAATTTGCCTTTCATCCTTTTAGTACTTTTGGCACAATCAACCAGTTGGCTTAGCATGTAACACAAGCCCTGGATATATCACATATGTGCGGTTTTCTATATCTGTATTTAAGTTACTGGTTTAAAGTAGTATCTCATGTTGTATCCGTTTATGTTAAAGATGGTATCATAATTTTTGGTAAATGGAGATTAATAAAATATTCGACTAAAAGAAGCACTGGAGTTGATGTAAATTCCTCAAGTGATGATGTTCCAGCATGGCCACAGTTCAATGAGTGAAACCAGTGAAAGAATACAAGAATAACAATGGAAATTTCTTCTAATTCAAAGACTTTGCCTCAACTCAATCAGGAGAATTAAATAAATAAATAAAAAAGTTGGCCATATGGAAAATATAAAGAATAAAATAAATAAGTAAAAGAATTATGTCAATGGGTAGAAGTGAGAGGAGAAAAAGCAGAGAGAGAGGTTGTGGTGAGAAGCGAAAGTGGTGGTGGTGGTGATGGCGATGGGATAAATTCAACATTTTAATGAGATCCAAAAAGATAATAGAAATACCAGAGAGGAGGAGGAGGAGGCAAAGAAAAAGAAGAAGAGGAAGAAAAAGGAGTTAACAAAGAAGTAAATAAATAAGAACAGAATTGTTAAGGAGAGAAAAGAAGAGGGGCTGGAGTGAAAAGGACCAGATGTGTGTAAGGGGTAAGAAGAAAATTGGTTAACTAAGGAAGGGACCAGAATATGTAAACACACCCTCTTCAACCTCCCCCATCACTACCTGACAATCACCCGACCAACACCCCCCCCCCCCACCTATACGAGGAAGCTAACAAAAGACAATGGAAGAATATAATGGTAAATGCTTTCAAGGCACCACAGAAATAGATGGATAATGTTATCAGTGATATTTAATGAATGAGAGACAAACTGTTCCTGGATAGGCAGCTAGGAAATAGCAGGTCTAAGAATATATGTAGCTAGATGCAGGTGTGGCTGTGTGGTAAGAAGTTTGCTTCCCAAGTGGTTTTAGGCTCAATCCCACTGTATGGCAATTTAGGTGTTTTCTACAATAGCCCTGGGACCAACAAAAGTGGATTTGGTAGGTGGAAACTGAAAGAAGCCCATCAGGTGTGTATATGTATGGGAAGGAGTACTCTTGCTTTGCCTTGACATCATATGATAGATATGAGTGAGACTCACTGTCATGCAAGTGATGTCTATTTTCCAATCCTCCATGAAAACATGTCTGGTCACAAAGAAATATTACCATATTTGGAAACAGGTGGAGGATGTTAAAGAAAGGGCATCTGGCCATATATATATACCCTTCCTCAAACTTCAGGCCTTCTGACTCAATTAGAAACCATCGGAAGAATTATTTAGAGCATTGGAACCAATGCTCTGCAGTATTTCTTCTGGCTCTTGATAGTCTGAGTTCAAATTATGCCATGGTCAACTTATTTCATTCTTTCAGGGTCAATAAACTAAAGAACCAGTCAAGCATGTATTCAACTGACCGGCTCCCTTAAAAAATTTGCGTTCTAGGTTCAAATTCTGCTGAGGTCGACTTTGCCTTTCGTCCTTTTGGAGTCGATAAAACGAGTCCCAAACAAATACTGGGGCTGATGCAAGCAACTAGTCCCCTCTTTTCACAAATAAAAAACAAAAATCCAGGCCCTATGCATTTTTTGTAGAAAGGATTAGAATTCTTATCATCATCAGTAATAGTAGTAGTAGTAGTAATAGTAGTAGCCGCCAGCACAACTACTATCATCATCATCATCATCATCATCATAGAACAGGAAATTCTAGTGCTTCACTGTTTAAATAAATGATGTGTAATAAATCTGTGTTGTGTTTGTTTAATAATTCACTTGGTTAGCATAGTAAAGCAGGGGGGGGGGCAAGCAAACAGTGCTGTTAGCAAACATGCAAGTACACGTACACACACTTATATACTCTCATACACACACACACATAGAAAGCCTCACCCATGCGTATATACTGATACATCAGTCCCACCCAGAAATGGTCGTGATGGTCTGACCTACAATATTGACTCACCACCTTTTAGTCTATGATTGATTAAGGGAGGGAGGGGATCGGAAATAATGGAACCAAATCTTCTGCTTAAATTAATAGACACTTGCTCCAGCTTTTGTATGCATCTGTCAATCAATCAACCATTTCACCAGCCCAGATACATATACTTTCTCTCGCTCTCTCATACACACACAAACACACACACAGACCCATACACACACACAGGTTAGATTTTTTTTTTAAATCTTACAATGGATGGGCAGGTAGGTGGGTAGGTAGATAAGTAGATAGAGAGAGAGAGGCAGACAGAGAGAGAGAGAGACAGACAGACAGACAGACAGACAGACTGATGATATATATATATCAATAGACAGATAGATAGATAGATAGATAGATAGATAGATAGACAGATCAATAGACAGACAGACAGATAGATAGGTAGACAGACAAATCAATAGACACAGACAGACAGCCAGACAGACAGACATAGATGGATAGATAGATAGATAATGAATAACATCTGTCAAAAGTGGTATCTCACATGAGTGTACTATGACTAACAGGATATCAGTTTCTTGAGAGACAGACAGACAGATAGGAAGGTGTGTTGACTAACAGAATAGATATGTAGATAGGTATAACATAGCTGTGTGTTACATGCATGCACACATACACACACACATATATATATATATACATGTATAAATATACAGAAAAGATATATACACACAAACAGAAGACAGACAAATGGAGCAGCAGACAGGTGGAGTGAGAGAGAGAGAGAGAGAGAGAGAGAGAGAGAGAGAGAGAGAGAGAGAAAGAGAGACTGGAAGCGAGTATGTGAAGGCATAACGTTAGCCAAGTGCTAGGTCTGTCTCTTTCGTGCACTTGATTTTAAATAGAGTCGGTAACATGTAGACGTTTGTTTTCTAGAAAGTGATTACCTGAAAAGCACAACAAAGGGAGCGCGTTAACTGCTCGTAAAGTATGTTGAGTTTTGGCTAACGTGAGTGGAGGGCGCACGAAAAAAAGGAGGGGCAGGTCCTTTCTAGTATATGCTATTGTTTAATCTCAAGTCGTTCCAACCGTGACCATCCCATCTTGTTTTTCTTTAACCACAACGTACCCTGGGATGACATTGTCTCATGTACTTCTTTGCATTTTGTGTGCATGTGTAGGTTTTTTTAAGACGATCTGATCTGACGGAAATTTGGCTGCTATTTTTAGCCGGTCAAACGAAATTTAGAGGGTCCTTTCACTCCCCGCCGCCTTCCCCTGTTGGTTTGTGAAATAATGTCACCCGAAACACGAGACATTATTATGCAGTGTGTAACCAGATTGGTTGATAGTGACAAGAGATATATGCTGACGGGAAAAGGGTGGGAGTACACACACACACACACACACACTTCGCTAGAAGACGACATTCTTTGTGTGTGAGAGTGTTTGTGTGTAAATATTTGCATACAGAGAATAATTTACACACACAAGTGTATGTATGTGTATAAGTATCAATATATCAATATATATATACACACACACACACACATATAAACATCAAACTTCCTTTTCATTTCATGTTATATATTAAACAGTAAGATTCACAATAACACACACACACACACTGATATGTGTGCGCGCGCGCTTTTTGATAGATTGAAAGATGCGTGAAGAGTTATGTGTGTGTGTGTGTGTGTGTGTGTGCGTATACTCACACACACACACATCTATGCATGCACATATACCAGAAAATGAAAAACTAATTGTTTATTTACACCCATAAACACACACCGAGATTTCCAAAAAATAAAACTATATATAAAGAGAGAGACAGTGTATCTAGACGGACAACAGCAAATTGCTATTTTATGCAATTACACACAAATCTATAGACATAGAAATATGTACGTATGTGAGTGCGCGTATATATATCTATATAGATTATATTAGCATTCTTGTGTTTCAGTCATGACTGCGGCCATACTGGAGCATAGAGAGAGTGTATAATACAAATCTGTAAATGGGTTTGTATATAGGCGTGTGAGTGTGTGTATGTAAAAGCTATATATACCCCAAATCAATTCAAAACGAAAAATGCTCATGTGTGTACATATGATGCATGTTACACATGCTACAAGAATGCATGTATTAATTACACATACTTTAAGTTTTTGTTCAGATAGGGGCTAACAAGGTGGGGAGGGAGTTCAAATGGTCATTTGACCTACTAGAAATAGCAGCTAAATATCCCTCACATTGTACCCTAACCAAAATAGAAAAATGAAAAGACGATACGTTAAATAATACAATCCTATGCGTACTGTGTCAGGAAAAGTAAACAAAAAAAACTTTTAAGGTCAAGATTGAAACGAGTTTCACCACGAGCCTCCTCGACTAGGGCTAAACAAAAAACCCGTTAACCTCCAGTTTCTGACCCGAGCAAAAACGGATTTATAATCAATATTGTTCAGTTGAAGAACAGCTGGTCAATAGGCGAGAATATAGAAGGTCACTAATTCAAAGAAGAACGATTAAGGGGCAACTATGAAGAGAAAATTGATCACTGTGGGTAGAAAGACAAAGTGGGACAGAGGACAACAACGACAGAACACCCCACCCCAGTTTTGTGTCAAACATTCCGGGTTTTTATTTCCTCTTTTCAATCCGCCACGAACTTCACTCGGCTTCTTGAAATGTTTAATGTCGCTTATTTGTGGCGGGTAGGCAGAAAGAGATTAGTGAACACGGTGACAGAACAGGTCTCTAGGCACAGTCTGGGTTAGGGTTAGTATAGAGAAACTAGCTTGTTAAATGAGTAGGTTGGTTGTTTTGGTGGTGAAGTTTGTAATATTAGAATAAAGGCCTTTTTTTTTCTTAGTGTAGTAGGTCACCCTTATTATATGTATACCAAGTACCTAGTTGTATCGTATACACCCGGGGTACAAGAGAGACCATGTGGAAGGAAGGGATTAAAAGAAATAAATAAGAGAAAGATAGAGGGGTGTGCGTGTGTGTAGTGGGGGAGGAAAAAACAATTGAATGAAAAAATAGAATTAGAAAGGAAATTATAAGGGAGGAAAGAAGACAGGAAGAGAGAACAAAAGAGATGAAAGAGGGAAAAGAAGAAATAAAAAAGAAAGAAAGGGAAAGAAATGGGGAAAAAAAGAAAACAAGAGAGAAATGAAGAAGAAGAAGAGAGGGGAAAAACGAGGAAGCCGAAGAAATTAAAGCAACAAAATCAAATACGAAGAGAAAGAAGGAAGCTGTTTGAGAAGAAACTAAATCGTTTCATGTTTGTTATGGTTTCGTCCCAGTCAGACCTGGTGCAGGGGATGCGTCCTCTCTCATCAAAGGTTGTCCAACCGTCACTATCCCTCTTATTTTTTTCTGAACATAAACATAGACCTTGGATTACATTTTCCAGTAGGTCCTTCCTTTTTTTCAACAGCAGTGTATAGATTGAAGGAGATCTGGCTGCTATTTCTAGTACGTTGAGCGATCGTATAGAGAAGCTCCGTCCCGTGTTAGTGTGACCCAGTTATGGAGTTGTGTTCCTGCGTCACATTGAAGCAGAATGAACCAACAATGGTCGCTCGAACCCGTAGAAATAGCAGTCAAATTTCCCCTCAATTTAAACTACGTCATCTTCCCTAAACAAGGGCGAACACATTGGATAATGTAGTCCCCAAAATCCTTTCTACTATAGGCACAAGGCCTGAAATTTGGGGGAGGGGGACAGTCGACCTCGGTGGAATTTGAACTCAGAATGTAGCAATGGGTGAAATACCCCTAAGGATTTCGTCCAGCGTGCTAACGATTCTACCAGCTCGCCACCTTAATGTAGTCCTCAAAATAAGGCGACAAACGTTAGCGCGCCGGACGAAATGCTTACCAGTATTTCGTGCCTTTACGTCCTAAGTTCAAATTCCGCCGAGGTCAACTGTGCCTTTCATCCATTCGGGGTCGATAAATTAAGTACCAGTTGCGTATTAGGTCGATCTAATCGATTGCTCTCCTCCCCCCAAATTTCGGGCCTTGTGCCTAGAATAGAAAAGAATGTAATCCTCAAAATACCTGCTTAACAGAGGAATGGTCGTGCCTGAAGTGCCTCTGATCAAAGGTTTGCCAGATCCAGACTGACCTGGGGCTAAACAACATAGTAATGATTTCTAACTGCTCCAAGAACATAGTTATATCAGGATTTTAGTTTTTGAATGGTATTCTAGTTTATTATATTTTATTTTATTAACTCCGGAAGAATTCTCGACAAAGTCAATATGCCAAGAATAACTTTGCCTTTCATCCTTTTGTGGTCAATAAAATAAGGACCAATTGAACACTGGGGCCAATGTAATCAATCAGGCCTCTCCCCCAGAATGCCAGGCTTTGTGCCTATAGTGGAAAGAATGTATGTGTGTGTATGAATATATAAATGTGTGTGTGTGTGTGTGTGTGTGTGTGTATTGATGTCAAGAAATTATAAACTTTTGAGAGAACATGGAATATTTATTGGAATTGAAAAACTGCTTGACAACTGGTGTTGGTTTGTTTACATCCCTGTAAGTTAGGGGTTTGGGGAAAAGAGACTGAAAGAATAAGTAACAGGCTTTAAATAAGTAGTGGGTTCAATTTGTTCAATTAAACCCTTCAAGGTGATGCCCTAGCATGGCCACAACCTCTAGTTGAAACCAATAATGCGCGCATGCACAGATATGTGTGTGTGTGTGTGTGTGTGCATTGTTTTCCAACAGTCCACCAAGGGATTGCATGTTGTATTCGAAATCAGGTGAAGTGGGGGAGAAAGAAAGAGAGAGAAAGATAGGGAAGGAAAGATAAAGACCAGCAGAGAGAGAGAGAGATAACAAGTAGAGAAAGAAGAGAAAGAAAGAAGGGTGAAAGAAGAGAAATCGAGAAGTGGAGACAGAGAGAGAGAGAGGGAGGGAGGGAGACAGTGATATTTCCTATCCATTCCATTGAAACTGGTCGTTATGACAATTAGCAAAGATGAAATAAATGGGAAATGTGTTCAGAAAATATGTTTAGGGTGGGTGTGTCAGTGTCGGGGATGTGTGTGTGTGTGTGTGTGTGTGTGAACATATGTTTATTATGTGTGTGTGTGTGAACATATGTTTATTATGTGTGTATGAAACAATATTGAAATATATCTATAGCAGTGAGTTTTCAAACAGCAATGTACTGTACATATAAAATATATAATATATATACACACATTCACACATATATATATATATATATATA
>NC_068998.1:2101001-2106017 GCF_001194135.2 Octopus bimaculoides | reverse complement strand
TGTGTGTGTGTGTGTGTGTGTGTGTGTGTGTGTGTGTGTGTGTGTGTGTGTGTGTGTGTGTGTGTAAATCTTCATGTATGGACTGGAATGATGTCACTAAAAATTTGCACAGACAATAATTTGTGCCTGTGGGTGTGTACACACAAACACACACACACCATCATCATTTTGGCAGGCTCAGGGCTATTATAGAAGACACTTTCCCAAGGTGCCAAGTATTGATACTGAACCCAGAGCTAAGTGGTTGGGAAGCAAGCTTCTTAACCAAACACCAATACCTCTATGCATGTCATGAATGAGGAAAAACAAGAAAAAAAAAAGCAATACAACAGACAAGTTTCCTTGTTGCGAAACCCTCACCTGTTCCCAAGCAAGATAATATTTAGCTTTTGTTGGGACATATTTCCATAGAAGAATGGAACCAAATAGCACTGGTTGTATGATGGTGATACTTACAACAGTCATGTCATGGAACTGTCAAAATATGGAGACTATAACCCACAAATACATACATTTTACATACAACTTCCGTCCATCAAATTCACTCACAAGGCTTTGACCAGCCTGAGGCTAAAGTAGGCAACACTAAACTCACAGCTACACAGTTGGAAAGTGAACTCCTTAATCACAAAAGTGCTCTGTTCGACTTCCTCGTATTTATTTACAGAAATGACACTACAAAGAAACAGAAAGGGGTCTGGTAGAGCACCCTGAGGAACACAACGAAAGATGTTCGCTAGTCTTGAGAAAATTCCCTTACAACATGTACATGGTGGTTTCATTTTGGCAAAAATCAGTCCACTGCAGTAGCTTTTCTACACACACCACACACACACACACCTAAACATACCAACATGTGTGTGTAGTGTGTGTGTGTGTGTGTCGATAAATTAAGTCCAGTTGCATACTGGAGTCGAGATAATCGACTGGCCCTCTCCCCAAGTATTCCGGGCCTTGTGCCTAGAGTAGAAAAGTCATGATACACATGAACACACATACAAACAATATATGTGCGTGTGTCTATGTGAAAGAGATTGAATATTTGTATTGACTGTCTGACTCAGATTTGACTCACTAAACGATTCACAATTAATTAATCATCTGATTATCTGGACACCTCAGTTGTGAAGCAATCATGGTTTGTTTGTTTTTTAAATAAAGTTGGTTGCCATTGTATCCCTTTTTAAGGGATACATACGGTGGGCTGTTAAAATATGTACATTTTCTCATTGAGAAAAAAAACAACAGCTGCACACACTTGAATATTAAGGGGCTTTGTTGAGAATGTTCCAGTTAGACAGGATATTTTAACCCTAGAGCTTTTAAATGAAATTGAAACAAGGGTGTTTTCCCTGTTCCTAAACATAAAGGAGTGGATATGCTGAATAAACTTTTCCTTGAAGAGACTGACTGTAAATTCCATGTAACTCTAGGTATAATATCAGGTTGGTTAAAAGTTGCTAGTTAGAAATAAGTTCACCTATCAACTAATGATATTCTGCTTTGGAATAGCAGAATATAATCAGCTGATGGATGAACTTACTTCGATAGTTGCAACTAAGTTGAGGTTAAGCCTGCATAGGTGTTGTCTAGGCAAGAATAATTGACCTTAACATTATGTGCTTTAAAAAGTCTGTGGCATTTGTGGTATTCATTTGTGCTGGGAAATGTTGCCTAATTAAAAATTTTAAATTTTTGGCTGCATTTGGAGAGATTTAGGCTGTACAAGAGACTGAACTAGGTTATATATTTATGCATACATAAATATAAGTGGTTTGACAACAAAATTGAGAGTCCTCAACATGTTTGTTGCACAAACAACTTTGTTATAATATACTCGGGTAATATTACCTTTCCATGACTTATGTACACTTGTGTGCACGTGTATATATTTACACACACACACACACATATATATATAGAGAGAGAGAGAGAAAGAGAGAGAAATATTCTTTTAGTCAGTATCACATGACAACAGTGCCTCAAGGACAAAGAATCTTGTGCATGGCACTCATTAATTGAAATTCTCCCCCCCCCCCCGAGCTACTTTTATAACTTTCTGCTCATGAAAAAGTAATATAAACTCATGTATTGAGTTCTATTTTGCTTTTTGTTACATCAAGCACACGTGTGTATGCTTATGATAGTGTAGAATCTACAACTAGAGTGTTGCACTTACAATCAAACGGTTGTGGCTTCAGCCTATATGACACATTGACTTTGAATAAAATACTTCACTTGAAAAAGCCCCAGTTTGCTCAGCTAAAAATAAGTACCACCAAAAGCTCTGAATGAGGGTGAATATTATACCATGGGACCTGAAATAAGCACCGATTTAATGAGCCTGTCGGTGTCATGACATATCTAAAACTATATAATCTATTTACATAGGCGTGACTGTGTGGTAAGAAGCTTGCTTCCCAACTACATGGTTCCAGGTTCAGTCCCACTGCATGGCACCTTGAGTAAGTGTCTTTTACTATAGCCTCAGGCCAACCAAAGCTTTGTGAATGGATTTGGTAGACGGAAACTGAACGAAGTCCATTGTGTGTGTGTGTGTGTGTGTGTGTGTGTGTGTGTGTGTGTGTGTGTGTGTGTGTGTGTGTGTGTGTGTGTGTGTGCATGTGACAGACTATGCTTTTCTTTTGCTGAGCCCAAGAACAACAAGCTACTCTGCCTACCTATCTGTGCATACCTGTCAATGCTGTGTATGCCATAAGGTCTGCAAATCTAGCGGAGGCCTTAAAAGACATTTCAAAATCCACAAAGATCAGAACCTAAATGCAGTTTTTGGTGGTCCAAAGCAGATATTCAATCTATGTGGGTGTCTTCTCAATACAGTTAGAAAATACAGTTTAGAAAAAGCTTTCCACAATACAAATTAGGGTCTACCCAGAATATTCTGAAGCACCCCCAGGCACCAAAGTCTAGTGACACACCTGTATACCAATAAGGCACACACACACACACACACATATATATAACTGTTGTCATGCGATACGACATTATTTATTTTTTTTTCTTTCTCTCATATTTTATAAACTCTATGGACAAGAAGGAATCCCTGAAGTAAATCCAGTGACATTTAAATCCATACTGTTGATGACACCTGGTAACCGAATACGATGAATGAGCTTTAAATGACACACCAGCAGATGTTAACCCAAATTTAACATTACTATATAACTTCCTCGTCGATAAATACTGATTACTATTCTGATATTTAATGTTAATAAGTTCACTTTCCTAATTTCACAAAAACTGCAACTCTTCAGTGTTTTGGTCTGCTCTGATTTACAATTATGTATGTGTGTGTGTGAATGAAAGTCCTATGTTTATATGGTGAACAGAGGTGAGCTACTATGATATTCATACTAGTCTCATAGACGTTTGTGGCGTAAGAAAAGAACGATCTGACCAGGGTATAGAAACCAAGTCACCAATTTGGAATGCTTTTATGTATACTTGTTATAACCTGCGAGAGTGTGTATAGGTGCAGATAGAAGACAGTGGTAAAGAAGTTCGATCTGTAATCACAATGTCTTTGGTTCAATCCCCCATAAATGAAATTGAACAAACAGACTTGTAACTATAACTGGATATAAGGAAAAATAACTTTAAGGGTACTTAGTGTCCAGGTAGATGAATGAAGTGGATAAGGGGTAGGTGGTTGGTCAGTTACTGGCACAATTGAGCTAATTGTTGTCGAACACAACAGGGCATGTAACTGAGTGAGTGAGTGTGTTGGTCCTTTAAGGGTGAGTGGAGGGGGCATTTAATATCACAAGCTTCAGAACACCTGAACTTCAATCTTCATGAGAAGTCTTCTGTAGGCTGTGTGTGTATATTTCTATGTGAGCATTTATGCATGTGTGTGTGCGTGCGCGTGTGTGAGGTGTGTGTTCTCTTTTATCTTTTACTTGTATCAGTCATTAAACTGCGGCCATGCTAGAGCACTGCCATGAAATTTTCATCGAATGAATCAAGCCCAGGACTCACTTTTTAAGTCTGGTACTTGTTCTATCAGTCACTTTTGCTGAACCGCTAGGTCAAGGGAATGTAAATACAACAGTATTGGTTGCCAAGCGGTGGTGCGAGAACAAACATACAAAGAGACACACTCACATACATGTATGTGTGTGTGTGTATGTGTAGATATATATATACAACGGGCTTCTTTCAGTTTCTGTCTATCAAATCCACTCACAAGGTTTAGGGTGGCCCAAGTGGATAACACTTACCCAAAGTGCCATGTAATCGAAAGCTTCTTACAACACAGCCATGCATATATATATATATATATATAACAAAAAAGTGCCATATCCTAGCGGTTGAAGGAACCTGTGGAAGAGGTAAACCCAGGAAGACCTGGGATGAGGTGGTGAAGCACGACCTTCAAACATTAGGCCTCACTAAGGCAATGACTTGTGACCGAGACCTTTGGAAATATTCTGTGTGTGAGAAGACTCGGCAAGCCAAGTGAGACCATAATCCGAGGCCTCTGCCAGGGGTGTAGCCAGCCCACTTATGCGTACCTTTCCTTCATTGGACATTAAACTCTGCTTGCAAAGACCTGTTGAGGCAAGTGAAATCGAAATCGAACCAAATTCGACGACTGGCACGCATGCCAACCTCTCCTTCATTGGACACTAAACTCGGCATGCGAAGAGCTGTTGGGTCTAGTGAACTCGAAATCGTGATGGCCCCTGTACCAGTGGAGCGCTAAGAGCACCGTCCGAGCATGATCATTGCCAGAGCAGCTGCCTGGCTTCTGTGCCAGTGGCACGTAAATAGCACCATTTGAGCCTGATCCTTACCAGCGTCGCCTTACTGGGACTTGTGCTGGTGGCACATGAAAAAACATTCGAGCATGGGCGTTGCCAGTGCCGCTGGACTGGCTCCTGTGCAGGTGGCACATAAAAAAAACACCATTTTGAGTGTGGCCGTTGCCAGTACCGCCTGACTGGCCTTCATGCCGGTGGCACGTAAAAGCACCCACTACACTCTCGGAGTGGT
>NC_068998.1:2100573-2100991 GCF_001194135.2 Octopus bimaculoides | reverse complement strand
TATATACACATATACATACATATATGTACACATATACATACACATATATACATATACACATATACATACATATATGTACACATATACATACACATATATACATATACACATATACACATATATACATGTACACATATATACATACACATATACATACATATATATGTATGGCGGGGTGGATACTGAGGACTTTCCGTACAAGGGATCAAAAAGTCATGTTGATTCTATGGAAGACATTTGTTCTGAGCCGCCTAGACTATTGCTCTCAGTTGTGGTCACGACACAGTGTTAAGCGGACAGCAGAACTCGAGGCAATTCAGCGGCACTATACAAAAAAGATCGCCACAGTCCAACAGATGAACTACAGGGAGCGACTGAAGGCACTAGGTCTCTACTCCCTGGAGCGCAGGCGGGAGAG
>NC_068998.1:2099386-2099976 GCF_001194135.2 Octopus bimaculoides | reverse complement strand
ACGGTGGTGCACCAGCATGACCGCAGCCACTTGGCTGAAACACATAAATAAAAAAAAATAATAAAAAATATATATACATATACATACGTACATTTATATATATACATACATTTATATACATAAACACATACACATATATACATACATACACACACATATATACATACATACACACACATACATACACTCACATACATATATGTGAGTGTATATATATATATATATATATATATACACACTTGAAGATTACCTATATATATATATATATATAGGCTTGGTGACGTTTGGCGCTAACTAGTTTCATAAGTGCTAACGCACGAAACTCTTGGCGCCTGAGTCACTCTGTGGCTTCTGCTAAATCTCTGAGTTAATATATACATGCATGTGTGTGTGTGTTCAACAGCATCCTAGGTAGAGTGACCATTGTAAACAATAGAGAAATACGAAGAAGTAAAGACAAGAGAAACCAATGTTGACATGACATTGCTGGCTGATAATAATAGAACGGACAATGACCGTTCGATGTGCGAGCGTTACTTGAACACCATATACATACATATATATATATATATATATATATATATATATAT
>NC_068998.1:2097914-2099376 GCF_001194135.2 Octopus bimaculoides | reverse complement strand
TATATATATATATATATATATATATATATATATAACGTGTGTGTATGTTGAAGAGCGGTTACTGGATGGAAGGTTGTGTTTTATACGAGTGTATTTATGACACTTATAGAACGATTGTCATCACAAGAAAATGTGTATGGACATATATATATGTGTATATATACATATATATGTATAATATATATACTTACACAGACACACATATGTACATACATACATAGACACACGTGGTAACGTATTTGAGTTTTGTTTTAACTATTGTGACTAAGGCCATGCTGGAACACTCGCTTGTATGTTTGTATGTATGTATTGTATGTATGCGCGCGCGTGGGTGTGTACGTGCGTATAAGAAAGACAAGGAAACAGTTTAAAGTCGTTGTTTAAAAAATGTGACACGAACCCACACAATTATAGAACGTGAATCAAAGAAAAAAACTTGGGAAAAGTATACAAATAAAGACAGACATACTTACACGCGCGCGTGCGTATGAGTGTGAGTGTGCGTGCGTGTGAGAGAGAGAGTGCGTGAATGTAAGTTATACATACTATAGATATAAGTTAAGTGGAGTTTTTGAAACTGGTACAGCGGTGTAATGACAAGCCTACGACCAAAACATATTGAGGTGAACACACACACATATATTGCTCTCTCTCTCTCTCTATCTATATCTATATCTATATATATATATATATATACATACATACACACGCGTATATACACCCGCACACACACACCACAGCGAAACTATAGAACATACTGTGAGAGCGGTTACAAAGTTGGGGATCGATATATAATAAACACCGTCATTGAAACGATTCCCTCACTTCTCGGCCACTGGTCTTGCCAAAATAATAACAAGGATTTTTTTTTCTTTTATTAAAATCATTTATTTGCCACAAGGGTGACAGCCAAGAGAACATTACAAGGACAAATTGCAAAAGTGGCGGGTCAAAGGTGATGCAATCGATTGATTTTTTAAAAATAAAACATGCACGGAAATCTATGATAATTGACTTCAAACGACAACAATAACTTGAATAAAAACTACACTTACCTCGCTAGTTTTAATTTGTATTGTGAAAGAAATCCAGTTTCTTAATTAAAACAAACACTCATGTAATTAATTATTTCAGAAAGATGTTTGAAGTGGGAGGAATAATGATAAAGTTTGGTTTCTGTTTTTAAATTTAGTTGTTCCTGTTGTTGTTATTGGTTTGGCCTTTTTTTTTTAATTTTCTCCTCAGACTTAGAAATGTTTGAAGCTGTGTTCCTTCCAGTTTAAAGGGACGTTCTGAATTTGGAGAAGGTGCGAGACGAAGTGAATCATATATAGAGAGAGGGGGAGAGAAGAGGAGGAATGTGATGAAGAAGTATGAGTGGGGGGTGCAGTGTGATTGTGAAAGATGGACTGAAGAGTGAGTGAGCAGTGTGAATGCAGAAGAGTGAGAGGAGAGCGATATA
>NC_068998.1:2096858-2097789 GCF_001194135.2 Octopus bimaculoides | reverse complement strand
TATATATATATATATATATATATTTATAAGAGAGAGAGAGAGAGAGTAAGGCTAAGAGCTGAGTGGTATGTATGTAAGAGAGGGAGAGGAGTAATGACGGACAGACAGAAAAGAAAAAGAGAGAGGGAGAAGAAGTATAGACAGAAAAAGAGAAAGAATATTCTGAATGTGAGGAGGGGAGAGGGAAGATTGATAGAGAGAAAGTGGATAATGTAAATGTGAAAGAGAGGGGAAGATCGATAGACGGAAAGAGTGAGGGTAAGGAAGAATTAGAGACGGGAGGGGAAGAATAATGGAGAGAAAGAAAGGAAAACGTAAGGAAGTGTAGGGCAAATATGAGAGTGGGGGTAGAGGAATAGACAAGGTAAGAGAGAATGTAACATGAAAGTGAGAGAGGAAGACAGGGATGGACAGAAAGGAAGAATAAGAGAGCATGTAATATGCATGTGAAAGAGAGAAAGTGGTTGACAGAAAGACAAGAAAGAGTAAGAGAGAGAGGTATACCGTGTATGTGAGAGAGGGGAAAAGTGTGAAGTAAATAAAGTTCGGGGAAGAGAAAGAAAGAGAAATGTAAGGTGAGGGTGGAAGTGGTTTAGAAAGAGAGGGCGAGGGATGCAGATTGTTGAGTAAGAGGAGGAAGGGGAGGAGAGAGATGGTAGTGAAAGAGTAAGAGGAAATGGATAAGTGAAGGAGTGGATGAAACGAAGAGGAAAGACAGTGAGTGAGTGCGCGCGTGCGTGAGTGTATATGTGTGAGAGAGAGAGAGAGCAAGAAAAGAAAGAGAGAGAGAGAGAGTAAAACGGTAAAAATGAGACGAACACACATACACACACATTCACACATATATATACATATATATACATATATACATTTATATATATATACATTTATATATATATATATATATATATATATATATATATATATATAT
>NC_068998.1:2093694-2096718 GCF_001194135.2 Octopus bimaculoides | reverse complement strand
TCTCTCTCTCTCTCTCTCTCTCTCTCTCTCTCTCTCTCTCTCTTCATTCCCTTCATTTTTCTTCGCGCTTTCGTTCGCTCGTTCCTTTTTCTTTCTCTTCTTTATCACACCTATTCTTTCATTCTTTATTTCTTCTTCCCTGCCTCTTTCTTCATTATTTCCTTTCTTCAGCATGACTTCTCTGTCTCTCTTTCATTTACTTTTTCCTTTTTTCTTTCTCTTTCGTTCGTTTATTCCTTCTTTCTTCCTTTTCCATAAAATACCTTTTCTTTTTTTATTTGTTCTTCATCACTTTTTTCTTCATTATTTCTCTCTTTCATTTTGCCTTCTCTTATTCATCCTCTCTCTCCCCCCCCCTCTCCCTCTCTCTCGTTTATTCCTTTTCCTTTCTTCTCTTTATCTTTCATTCGTTTTTTTTCTTCCTTCTTTGTCTCGTTCTTTTCCTTTTTCTATTTCATCTATTCTTCTTTCATTATTTCCTTCCTACAATATTCCTTCTTAATCCTTATTCTCCTACTTATTTCTTTCTTTCTTTCTTTCTTTCATTATTTTTTCTTCTTTTATCTCTCTTTCGTTCCTTCCATCTTTCAGTCTTTTTTCTCTGTTCATTTCTTCCTTTTTTCTTTACTATCTTTCTTTCTTCCTTCCTTCTCCCTTTTCATTCTCCTTAAAATAATCTCCTTTATAATTAAAACAATATTAGTCATTAAGCTAATCCTCTCTCTTCTACTCACCTCATTAGTATTCCTAATTAGATTTTTTTTTTTGTACACTCAGCATTAAATATCGTCACCCCTACTTAACTGTTGATTTTCATGCTGATGGCATCACTGAGCAATTAACCTGAGTGTTTTTGTTGTTTTTTCTTTATGTAAAAAATCATTCAGTTTTTATGAAACAGTAGTAAATGAAATTTTGTTCAGTGCCTGCTTGTTCTTGATTCAAGTCAAACCAGAATCCACTGGTATCAATTAAGTACCAGTAATACACTAAGTTAGATCACTTTAATGCTTTCGTTACCATTTTTTCTGCCAAAATGCACTGCCTTTGTTTCAATTAATTGCAAAAATAATGAAGCATTCTGTAAAATTTCTTTGTCTTTATTAATTTGATGTTTGAAGCAAAAAAAAAATTGTTTACAATCTTTACATGATGTCAAGGTAAGGGTACACACACACACACAAACACACATATACACACAGCATCATCATCATCATCGTTTAACGTCCATTGTCCATGCTGGCATGGGTTGGACAGTTTGACCAGGGCTGGTAAACTGGAAGGCTGCACCAAACTCCAGTCTGATTTGGCATGGCTTTCAATGTCCCGGATGCCCTTCCTAACGCCAACCACTCCAAGAGTGTAATGGGTGCTTTTACATACCACCAGCACAGGGGCCATTTGCGTGACACTGGGATCTGCCACAAGACAGGTTTGTTTCAGATTCTGTCTACCAAAGTTGTTGTATAGATGACCAAAAATTACAGCATCCCCTCTGAACGAGACACTGGTCTATCCCAGGGATCCTCTTCACGGCTGAGTAAACTGAAGCAACATGAAACAAAGGCGTTGTGCTCGAGAGCACAACATATTGCCCAGTGCTGGAATCAAAAACACATTCTTGCAATCATGAATGCAACGCCCTCATACTAGGCCATACACATGTGTACCAGTCATGTACTGGGGTCTATTTAATTAACCATACCCTCTCTCAAAGTCTGCGGCCTTGGTACCAATGTTAGAAATTTCCATCATTCTTCCGTTTTTTTTTTTTTTTCTAACTCATCTTGGTGACAGCCATTGTAAGGGATGTTAGCTTCGAGCAAACTAAGTCTCCAACGTTAGTTTTCAATGTTGCTGATTACAGCTATTTCACAAAGTTTCTTGTTGTAAGAGATATCTATATCACAATGGCCATTTTCTTTTTCCACATTTTCTTTTATTTTCTTTTTACTTCATCATGAAGTCAATGAAAGAGTGATAAGTTGTCTCAAATCATCCACACACACACACACACACACACACACACACACACACACACACGCACAAACTCCAGCAATTGAATCTGTTTAATAAATGGAATCAGCAGATAAATACTTTATCGTTATTATGGCACATTTTTTCACTAATAAAGTTCACCAAATTATTAACATCTGCCTGTGTCA
Source organism: Octopus bimaculoides (assembly GCF_001194135.2). NCBI lineage: Eukaryota > Metazoa > Mollusca > Cephalopoda > Octopoda > Octopodidae > Octopus > Octopus bimaculoides. The sequence continues at coordinate 2,094,553 of NC_068998.1, read as the reverse complement.
CCCATCATCAGCAGAAGTAACATTGAATCGGGAGAAGAAAGAAGAAGCTTTGTTGGGCCGAGGAGGATGACACAAAGTTTTATAATGAACCATACTAGCATAAAGCTTTTTAAAATTAAGTAGCATTGCTACAAGAGGAAGGAACCCAACAGAAGCTATTCAGGCAAAATGCTGGTCTCTAAGCATGCAACCTCTTCGTACCAATTGTCTGTCTTCGTACAATCCTTCTTCTTCTTCTTTTTCTCTTTCTTCCTCACCTTCTTATCATTCTTTTTCCTCCTCTTCCCCACCTCCTCCTCCCTCTTCTTATTCTTTACCTTCTTTTTCCCTTTCTTCTTCTTCTTCTTTTTCCTTTTTTTGTCTTTTTCTTCTTCTTTTCCCTTTCTTGTTCACCTTTTTTCTTTCTTTTTCTTCCTCCTTCCCTCCTTCTTCACCATCTTCACCTTCTTTCCCTCTTTCTATGCTTTCGTCTTTTGCTTCTCTTTTCTCTTTTCTTCTTCTTCTTCTTCTTCTTCTTCTTCTTCTTCTTCTTCTTCTTCTTCTTCTTCTTCTTTTTCTTCTTCTTTCCCTCTTTCTTCTCTTTCTTCTTCTTCTTCTTCTCCATCATATTCCTTGCTGTCCCATCAATCAACTGTTGATCCATTGAATAAAGTTTTAGTGAATAAAACACTGATTAAACTATATTTATCCATTTACCATCAGCAACTGAAATTCTGGAATGTTCTACTCACTTGTAGAATATTCAATAAAAGAAATACTTATTTCTCTTTCTTTGCCATCAATCCACTCACCATATATATATATATATATATATATATATCATCATCATCATCATCATATATATATATATATATTATAT
>NC_068998.1:2084677-2093398 GCF_001194135.2 Octopus bimaculoides | reverse complement strand
TTTGTTTTAGTTCTTTGTGTTTTTTTTTATAATTTTGTATTTCCTCCACATTTTTTTGTCTCATTCATGACTCCTTGTTAATTTTTATTTCTATTTTTTAAAGAATATGATTTTTTTATTCAAATATTTTATTTTATTGATGTTTTATTGAAAACTCCACGTCAAAATAATAAGAAAGCAAATAAACAAAAGCACAGACACACACACACATATATATACATATATATATACATATATATATGTGTGTATATACATGAATATACATATATATGTACATATATATATATATGTTTATATATATATGTGTGTGTGTGTGTGTGTGTATGTGTATAGAAAAGAAAAGAAATGGAGCAATAGATAACAATGAGAAGTTGATCATTGGTATTAAAAGGTCATAGTTTAATTGTAGTTCAGAACCATTTGCAGCTGTTTCCATTTATCAAATCGAAGTAAATTTGCATTTATCTCATGGAAGAACTATATTACCAATGAAGAGGTTTTGCTCACGGCCGAACTGCCCAACATTGAAGTTACCATGGCATGACATAGTCTCCGCTGGTCTGGACAGATCATCCATATGCCTCATATGAATATGAGCAATTAGCTCTGAGTAAGTTAAGAATGGTTCCCCATATTTTCAGTTGCTCAGTTGGTAATATTGAACCTTAAATGCACTCAAAATATATCTGAAACAGTTGTAAGCCTATGATAAATAACCAGATGTATATAAACCATTCTCTCTCCATTGTTTTACCTCTTAATCCTTTCTGTTGAAGAGCATAGGCTCAAAACATAAAACACTTTTCCATTCTTCCTGAGCGTTAAACTAATACACCTGCTTGGTGTTCTTACACCTGTCTTCATCTTTTGTCTTCTGTAAATTTGAACTCATGGCTGGTTTCTGACATATTTTTCCACTTTGTATGGACATTTTATCCTGTCTCTGCTGTTCTATCAGTGTTTGTGTATTTGAAAACAGATTGTTATCTTATTTGTATCTCACAATACACGTTTCGATGGAAACTGAAAGAAGCCCATTGTACATATGTGCGTGTGTGTGTGTGAGTGTATGTGTGCGTGTGTGCATGTGTGCGTGTGTGTGTTTGTGTGTTTCCTCTACCAACCACTGTACACATGAGAACCAGTGTTGGTTTGTTTACATCCCTGTAACTTAGCAGTTCAACAAAAAATAACTGATGCAATAAGTACCAGTCTTAAAAGAGAAAGTTCTGGGGTCCACTCATTCGACTAAAAACTCTTCAAGGCAGTGGTACCCCAGCATGGCCACAGTATACTGATAAAAGATACGAAACATTCAATGGGGTTAGTTACCAGGTGTTGGCCTCTTTGACTTGGATTGTCCTCTTCTGCCATACACAATGGAGTTGTGTCTGATGTAATAATTGTGTGATCCGGCCCAAGCCAGACCGGATCAGGTCATCAGCCGGGCTTTACCAGGGAAATTAGGATCTTTGAGTTGACCTCCTGCCCACCCCCACCACTATTGATCAATTTGATCAGAGCCAACCAAATCTATACAACAACAGCGACAACAGGAACAAACTGACGGATTGAAATAACTGAAGAAGGATCGACGTTTCCTGCTTGTTATTTCTCTTCCACTTCACTGCAGAGAAATGGCTTTTTTTTTATTTGGAATTTGCAAGTGGTAATTTCCTAGTTTTAAGTTATCTTTGTCTAGTACTGCCGTTATTGTCATCATTGTCATCATCATCATCACTGTCGTTGTTATTGTCATTGTCGTCAGCACCATCATCACTAACACCAACACCATCATCATCATCATCATCATCACCATCACCATCATCATCATCATCATGAACATCATTATCATCGTCATAGACATTATTGTCATTATCATAATCATCATCATCATTGTTGTCATAGACATTGTTGTCATCACCATCATGACGATGACCACCACCACCACCATCATCATCATCATCATCATCATCGTTTCATGACCCTTTTCCATATTAGAATAGGTCAGACTAGTTGTTGCTGATCTCCAAGTCAGTTCTTATTTGGAGTTTCTGACTTCTTTGACATGTCACAGAACTATGTGTTCCTTCATAGAAAGCAAATAGTAGGGAGCACAGGATGTATCATAGTTGTCGTTGTCATCGTCGTCATCATCATCTTCATCATTTAATGTCCGTTTTCCACCCTGGCATCGGTTAAAGAACAGTTTGAGAAAATCTGGCAAGTCACATGTTGAGCTGCGGTGTTACCTTTGGTATGGTTTTCATTGCTGGACACCCATCTTAAGGATCTGTTTGGTCACTTCCTGGGTATTTCAGACAGGCTCCAAGTAACAAAGTAACAACATTTTCATGATGGTAGAGCTGACCACAAACCATCGATCCAACCCTTTCTTGTCAAGTCTACAAATCGTAATTCATCATTCCTGTCAATTTCACAAAATTTTGATCTGTCACTCTTGTCAAGTCCATAAATCATTGTCCCTCACTTAACCATTATGTTATAGATTGATAAATAAAGAACTGACTGCATTTTGAAAAAGAAAATGAAAGAGTCTTGGAATGACCAAGTCTGTTGGCCATTCTACATTAGAGAAACCTTGATTCTCACAAAGTCTTCTTTAAGAAGATATTTTCTCCCTAATATCCCTCCCCTCCCCTCACTGATATCAAAATCTTATTCAAAGTGTTGCTCCAGTTTTGCCATTCCACTCAAATATAGTAGAACTATTTTCACTGAAGTCAATCTTGCAACACAATTAAAGCTTTCTTTGACAAAAAAAAAAATTCATGCCAACACAGTTCTTGGTAAAAAAAATATCATAAACAAGTCATTTGTGTCTGTGGTCTTCTTCCAAAAACGCCTCCACAATTCTGTGCTTTGAAACAACCATTCACAAAACTCTCTCTTTCTCTCCCCCCTCTCTTTTTTTCTCTCTCTCTCACTCTCTCTCTCTCTCTCTCTCTCTCTCCTACTACCAAATAAACTTTATTTTATCCTTTATCCTGCTTCTAAACAAGTGGCGTTCATTCTTGAAAAACTTTCTGATAGAGATCCTGTTATAGATTTTGGCACAGCAGCAGCAGAAGTAGTAGTAGCAGCAGTGGTGATGGTAGTGGTAAACGTGGCAGCGGTGACAGTGGTGGTGCTGCTGGTGGCTATGGGTGGTGCTGGCAGCAGTAGCAGCAGCAAAAGCAGCAGCAACAAAAGCAGCAGCAGCAGTAGTAGTAGTAGCAGTAGCAGTAGTAGTAGTAGTAGTAGTAGTTGACTATTACAAAAGCAATGAAGACAATGATGATGATGATGACAACGACGACAGCAATGATGATGATGATGATGATGATGATGATGGTGATGTCTATGCGGGTGTCGAGTCTATAATCAGCTTAGACTGAAATGACGTCAGTCACATTTGAAGCTGATCGAAGGAAACATTTGATTGACGACATTTCTTTTGTGACTGTCCAATATCTGATCATGTGAGGTCAGTCCAATTTCTACCGATATTTACAAATAAAAGAAAACCCGTGGTTCACAATCAAAGGACAGTTGTAGATTTGAGGGAGAAGTAACTGCTTTCTCAAGCTGTTCTTGGGACTCCGTTGACGCTCATTCACAGACACAAGATGTCTCTTCTTTTCGAAACGCTGTATTCGAGTTTGTTAACTGCTACATTGACCACAATCAAGACTCCACAGAAATTCCCTCACCAATTCAAGTGATCCCTATTGGTAGACATTAGGGAGTTTGTTGCAGGAAATATGGCAATTACATTGAGCATAGTCTTATGTACCCACTGTGACCCATTGGGTGACAACCACTCCAAGTTGAAAATGTTGATGTTATTTCGAACTTCATGCAATAAAATACTTAAATAATACAGTTCTTCTGCCTTTGGTGTGACAATATAAACATGACCGAGAGTTCCTTCTCCCCCCACCCACTCTCTTTTTTGCCATTCTTTGTTACTACTTTGGCATAAAGTAATATTTTTGCTAAGTCATCATTGATGCACAATGGAAAGAATTCTGTCAATGTTCTTCTCATATGTCATTCATTGACAGCCATATATATCCCCCATAATTTCTGAGCAATATTCTTTGTTCATCTGGTAGATGAACTTGCAGTCTCATTATTGCAAATCCTAAAATGGATGCAACTGCTTCAGATGGTCCAATATACCTAACCATTAGATATTAACTAATTTCATTATCATTGTTTCTTTGAAAAGCAGCTTGGTCATTTCCTTTCAGTGAGTACTTCATCATGTACTTAATTGACCTCACTGAGGCAATGATTTCAACATTGCAGTGGCATTTGCAGTTTCATTATAAACTACAACCCATTTGTTGTTTGTTTGTTTTTCCATTCTTATGAGATTCAACTCCTCCCATTGCAACTGATCTTTGTCTAGAAAGAGTCTCTCTCTCTCTCTCTCTCTGTTTTTCTGCCTTTTGATTTAAGATGATAAAGATTAATATTTTATTTTGAATAAAATAGTAATGTTCCCCTTTAAGAAAAGAAAAAAATCAAGTACTTGTGATTCAAAAAATAAAATATAGGGAGAATTTCTCTTTCAGTCCACAGCACTCATCATTTGCCATTGTCAGAATATCCTGCTGAACTTGATGAAAAATTTCTGCTGGTGTAAACCTGTAAAGTCATAGATACAGTTTGGCCAAAGACACATTGGTTTCAAATCTTGGCACAAAGCCAGCAATTTTATGTGAAGTGAGTAAGTTGATTACATTGACCCTAGTGCCCAACTGGTACTTCATTTATCAACCCCAAAAGGATGAAAGGCAAAATCAATTAAACTAGGTTGATTAAACTTAGAACAGTTCTCGGATTTTGGGAGTGAATGGTAAGAAACGACTTTGATTTCAAGTCACCAGCTGTATTTCCTCCCACAAGAAGTATTTGATTAGTTCAAGAAGTTTTAAAGCCTGAAACCAATTTTTCTTCCTGGCAAATATGTCATACAAGACATGTCTTCCAGAAAAGCCAAGTTTCATCACTATTCTATGCATGTTCTGTAGAATGAACTTCAGTAATAATTTCCTTCAACCCCTAAAGATGATTAATAACAGCCTCTGTGCCAGAATGGGGACTTCACCAACCATTTTAATGTTGTGCAAACTTATCAAATCAACTCTTAAACCTTTCAAACTAGTCTTTATTAATATGTAAAAAAAAAAAAGTTTCACCTAAGAAATTTCACTTTCCACTTTCAGTAAATTGTCCTACGTCATTTGAATGACCATCATGTCTGTGAACACATTATGTCCCGTATAATCGTTAATCCACATCGTCACGAGCTAATCTATTTTAAGAATCACTTCAGTTTTATGAAAAATAATGTCCAGGAATTCAACAGAAAAGCTGTTTGACTACTTGACCTCATTTCGTCTTTGGTGTTGCAAATTGTTCCACTCTAAACATTGCAAGCTTTTAAGTTTTAGCAATAGTGGTTTCAAATTTTTGCGCAAAGCCAGCAATTTCAGAGGAGTGGGTAAGTCAATTATATTAACTCCCAATGCTCAACTGGTACTTAATTTATTGACCCAAGAAGGATTAAAGGCAACCTCAGTGGAACTTGAACTCAGAACATAAAGACGGACGAAATACCACGAAGCATTTTGCCTGGCATGCTAACAATTCTGCTAACAATTCTGCCAGCTCACTGTCTTCAGGTTTTTGGAACATTGCTGACAATTTCTGAAACATAATTCATTCGTAAAAACATTGAGTTTAATATCTGTTGGATTAGAAATGGTACACTGCTTCCACAGGACAAGTGGTATGACCCAGCCACTATAAAGTGAGATGACATCAACCAGTACAGAGAATCATGTGTCAGTCGTTGTAGAGTCATTGTATGAGTTCTCAGTTGGAGTTAAGTGTCAGTTACATGTTATAGTTGAGTTCAGGTTTACACTCAAGACGGTTCAAATTTGGTGTATTACCATTCTGGTATAGAAGAGATACACTGTATCTGATACCAAGAAAATATCATGGTTACTAGAGTAGATACAACAGCTACAGTTACAAAAGTGGCCACACATTATAACTGCAGAAAACACCACATCATAACAGTGGTGACGAGGATTTTAACAATTCATGTAAACAACATTAAAAAAAAAATTTCACGTGGTTGGCATGCTTGGAAGTATCAGCACTCAACAACCAACATGGCTGAAAGAGATTGGTGCAAGTGTGAAGGTAGCACACCTACAAAAACCAGCATTGCTTGGAGCTGCAAGAATTCTTTGCAGGATTCTTGAAACATGACCAGTAAACAAGTGTCACCTGAGTCTGCTGGTTGCGGACAACTGACACTCCCCATCATACTCAGCCAGATAAGCTGGGAGCTTTCATCAAATAATAATAATAATAATAATAATAATAATAATTCTTTCTACTATACGCAAAAAGCCTGAAATTTCAGGGAAGGGGACTAGTCGATTATATCGACCCCAATGTTTCACTGGTACTTAACCTATCCACCCCAAAAGGATGAAAGGCCCTGGCAGAATTTGAACTCAGAACGTAAAGACAGATGAAACGATGCTAAGTATTTCATTTGGTGTGCAAACAATTCTGTTAGCTCATCACCTTAAATAATAATAATATTAAGCATGAGAATGTTGATGATGATGATGATGATGATGATGATGATGATGATGATGATGATGATTTCTTTGTCTACATTGGCCCAAGACATTCAAGACCACATCAAAGGATGGGATACAACACACAAAGGGAAAACACTACAACATTAAAGGATATAACAAAAGGATATTAAAATACAAATAAGAAAGATAAATAAACCGAATCCCCAGTAGCTGGGTAGTCCACTCGGGGTAACTGAGGGTAAACCCCACACAAAAAGACCCGGAATACTCTGCCAGCACCAAGGCATGGGAAGTGCCATCTTCCAGTTTCTTTCCTCCTACTTCGAAAGTCATACTCAGAGTAGATCCATTCAGCCTCTCCAGTCTTGCCACTCACATCCAACTTTCGATAAACACAATGGAAGGCATCACCTCCCTCTTCAAAGGATATTTGAAGAAACCGATGAGAGTTTGGTAAGATAGGAATCTTCAGACCTTTCTGACTGGTCCACCACACAGTTTCTTTCACTACAACCGCTAAGCAGAGAAAGACCCGACTCCCTACTCTGTCAAAAGAAGCTGGTGAGTCGATCTTCACTACACACTCGGCGGACAGCCGCATCTGTGTTACATGAGACCAGAAGCTGCTCAACACAAACCCACAGATCGCTAATGTACAGACACTGAATGGATTCGTCCCCCTGCATACATCATAAACAGATTTGGCTGTTGGCACTTCCATGTCTGAACAGGTAATAAATATCTCACTAAAATCATGCAAAAGATCCCACAGATGGTATCTCACATATTTTATGTGAATTCCTTTCCTTGTAGATGCGATCTTATCGTTTGTTCGACGCACTAACGATTCTGCTAACTCATTGCTTTATTTCTTGTTACTCTAGCTATCGTTAGTACCAGAGTTACTTCCCCTGCAAAATTGTGATTCATGATACAAGGGACATAACTACAGTCTAAATCTGGATCCAATATTCCTGGATTTAAAAATAGCCAACTCTGTCCTCAAGTGTATCTCTCCAATAATGTCTTGATATTTTATTTACATTATTTACATTTGACGGATATTTGTCCTCATCTTGTTTGTTGCTAACACAACGTTTCGGCTGATATACCCTCCAGCCTTCATCAGGTTTCTTAGGGAAATTTCGAACCTGGGTTCTCATTCCTAAGGTATTTTTCAATGTTATTATTATTATTGTTATTATTATTATTATTATTATTATTATTATTATTATTATTATTATTATTATTATTATTATTATTATTATTATTATTATTATTATTATTATTATTATTATTATTATTATTCAGGTCACTGCCTGGAATCAAACCCCAAGATTCTGAGTTCAGAAACATTAACAACGAACAAGATGAGGACAAATATCCGTCAAGTGTAAATAATTCCTCATCTCTTAAATATAGAACTGTAGGTCCCAGTACTTTGTTATTTTCTCTATACTTCTCATATGTATGCGTGTGTGTGCCCTTGTCCTGACATCATATGGCATAAACAAGCATCACCATCATACAAATGGTGTTACTCATTTCCAGTCTTGGACAGTCTGACAGGACCGGACAAGCTGGAGAGCTGCACCAGGCTCCAGTTGTCTGTTTTGGCATAGTTTCTACGGCTGGAGGCCTTCCCTAATGCCACTCACATTAAAGGGTGTACTAGGTACCTTCTATGTAGCACCAGCATGGGCAATTTCTTACATGTGAAAAGAATTAAAAATTATTACGATAAAACAACTAGATTGCAAGATAGCAACAGTGTATTTATTAAGACAGCTGTATATATTTGATATCAAATGAATCATAGAAATATCATTCGTACCAATCTGACATAATTCTTTGGCTTTCAGGAATTTCCTTGGGTTTCTTTTTTATCTCCGAGAGCAAAACACCTCTTTTCCTCTGCTGTTGAACCATTTTGAGTAACAGCCGCCACATAAATAGGAACTGCAATAAAGGAATGCATGTATGCACACACTTACATATAGACATATATATATATATATATATATATATATATATGTCTATATATGTATGTATGCATATATATATATATATATATATATATATA
>NC_068998.1:2053042-2084309 GCF_001194135.2 Octopus bimaculoides | reverse complement strand
GGGTGAATAAGGAACAACTCATTAAAGAGAATATGAAGCTGGTTGTTTATACTTACTAACAAGTAGCAACGGGATATAATGGGCAAAAACTGTGTGGTCCTATGGTACATGGGTTCATCAGACAGTACTTGACTTTGGGTTTGTTTTTCGGACATTTGAGTTTAGGTTGGATTGCTGCAAGAAGAGAAATTCAAAAGTTTCAATGTCAGCCAGAGACAGAACAGGGGGGAGGGGGGGGGCTGATAGTAGTGGAGTGGAAGTAGGGGGAGTAGTGAGTGGAGGGGAGTAGGAGTGAAGAAAATAGTATCCTTTCATTTGTTTCAGTCATTTGACTGCGACCATGCTGGAGCACTGACAAATCCAACTCTAATAATGGAGGATTCCTATGATCAAAACATATAACTGTAGCAAAACACCCAACTGCCCTTTAAACAGAATCTACCTCACTAGAAACATCGTCTACAAGTGTCAAGTCGTTACCACTACAACAACAAGGGGATACATTGGGGTTACAGCTAATGATTGCCTTGGTTTGTCTAAAATAATTTTTTTATAATTATTATGACATAAAACTAATTTTAAAAATCAGGTGTTGCTAATTAAATATAAGGCGATCTTTCGATACTAGTACGCCACAACTTTCGGTCGTTTCGCGCACGCATACTGATTACATGATCGGGCGATCATGCTTTTGTTATAGAGTCTAATTATAATATTTATTTCTTTATTGCCCACAGGGGGCTAAACATAGAGGGGACAGACAAAGAGATTAAGTAGATTACATCGACCCCAGTGCGTAAATGGTACTTATTTAATCGACCCCGAAAGGATGAAAGGCAAAGTCGACCTCGGCGGAATTTGAACTCAGAACGTAACGGCAGACGAAATACATTTCGCCCGGCGTGCTAACGATTCTGCCAGCTAATTCTAATTCTAATTATTAAATTGAGTTGATGACGATTTCCACACATTTTTCTTCTCTATTTTCAGTAAAGAAAATACTGATGTTGTAATCCAGTCATACGTATAACAATTTTTAAGACAAATTGTAAAATAAAAAGCTTGACTTCATCTGAAAGGCATCAGTCTCCCATTTCTGGATCATGGTTCCATTGCGTTTAACAGCACATAATCAATAACCTGTACTATTAATGGAAAATAAACATGTTAAATTAATTCTTAAATGAATCCATGATATAAAATGTGAAACGAGTACGTGAGATTTTAATTTCTGTTTTGTTCTTAAAGAAGAGAAAATGAAAGAAATGTCGTTGGTGGCCAGAAGCCATCTTTGACGTCATGTCACGTAACTTCCGTTAAGATTTGTTCTTCGTTCAAGCGTTGCCTGAAATCAATAATTTGCCTCAATAGTTCGATTTGTCTTATTCAATCCATTGTTTTATAGGTTATTAATTATTTAGCCATACGTGTCTGTACAAATTGTAGAACTATTCCGTTGTTTCGATTCCTTTCAAAACCTTGCTTGCAAGAAAACTTAACAGGAATACAAAACCAACAGAAGCAGTGTCGAAATATTGGGATTAACAAGAAGCAAACCAACACAGATAATCGTAAGAAGAACAACGTTAAAAAATGTTTCAGTTCTTGCCGTGAATTTGCCATTAAACAGGTAAAAATAAAAGAAAGAATGGCAATGCAATTCCCATTTCAAAAAGCTTCTCAAATTCATTGAATAACATCCATGTTCCTTTGATCCTTATTTTCCATGGAGGGCTCCAGGCTGTGTGTAATGATCTACAAGTTACTGTTGATTAAAACTGATATCTGATTATTCTTGGAATATGATGTTTGTGCAAAAAACGCTGAAAGCCATTCAGCTGAAAATATCATTACGTCGTCTTGCCAAGGCAAAGAGAAGAGCTGTGAAGTTACATGAAGAATGTTGTATCCGTAAAAAAGAGGACTTAAAACCAGGTAGCTACTATCAACAGTTCTGCTCGTTGTCGTTATGGTTCCTGTTTGGTTCTATGGTTAATCTTTTTCTTTATTTGGTGTTAATCTATCATGTTGAAACGACCTTATGGACAGCGATCATAATTTGTTTTTTCGCTGGTTTTGTGCTTTGTTTAGTTTTACCATACTCGGTGGCAGTTCGCTGTACGATCCTTTTGGCTGCCCCGGGGTTTTTCACAAGCAAAGGTCGATCGTTTCTAATTCTGTATGCTTTCATGCTCACTCTTAATCAACCAGTGGCCAATTTTAGTAACAACATTGTCGTGATGACTGAGGCAATGACCTGCGGTCAAGAAGTTGCCTACAATCAAACAGAGAGACTTATAGCCATCGCTTTAAATCCTTTATCTGGGATTATCGGTGGGATTGAAGATTTTGTGAATACAATCAATCGCTACAGTCGTATGGCACAGCAAGCATTTCTGTCAATGAAGAAAGGAATCGAAGAACTAATTGCGTCAATAAATAATATCTTTTCTTGGCTTGGCAACATAGTGAATGTTTGCAATGAAAGGATGCTCGACCCCTTTAGAAAATGCACGAGGGCTTTTAGATTGGCTCGTATTAATTGTGTTAGGACGGTGCTACCCGAATTTGTGAAATTGTGCAATATTGTAACCTTTTTTAAAAGTATATGTCACTTAGCAAGAATTGGCGAAATGTTATGTTCTCTTACTGAAGTACTCAAGAAGCTTGTGCTTCGAACGTTTGCCGCTCCAGTTAGCAAGGCAATTCAGAATTTATATGACATGTTCTACTTTAAAATAAAAATCGATTACGAATACCAAGTGTCTATGGAACAGACGAAAAGTTACAGTCAAGTGAAAAGAGATGTGCTCCGTGAAGTCAAAGAAAAACTGAGCATGTATTTTACAAAATTGGAATTCATCAAATTTGTCACAGACTTAATGCTAATTATTGTGTTTGTAAAAGCTTATCGTTATAGAATTAAATACCTGAGTAAAGATAAATTTGATAATATCTACCTTTCGAAAAATTTATATGATATTGACTACATTAAAGGGATGCAGTCGAAAGAGACACTACTTCCATTAAAGAGATCTGAGAAACAAAACTATATTAGTTCCACTTCGTTAAGGCTAACTTGTCAAGAGAAACGAAAATTCTGTAAAGGCTTTGTTTTCTTTTTAATTACTTCTTCCACCATACTTTTTCATTTATTTTGTGATTATGGCCTTTTCTGGATCCTGGAACTAGTGCGCAAGAGTTTTTCAATGAAAGTTGACGTCGAAGAACTGTCACATGTCCAAGTACATGTTAGTGGTAATGGGCCGTATGCAGACATGTATAAATCTCTGATATCCATTTTTGGTCCCTTGGCAACCAACGATGTGAAAAACCTTACTCTTTGTCTCCCTAATCCAACTGAACCCAATTACGAAGTATACAAAACCATCGGCATGATTATGGGCTTGTGCCTAATATCAGTCGTTTTTGAAGGCTACGGGCGACGACTACGCCATATTGTCTGTGATGAATTTTATCCAGTTCGTGCCAAAGAAAGAGCAGTATGGCTCTATTCTAATCTCTTGGTACAACGGGGAAGTCTGGAAAAGTTTCTACGGCGGAAAATGCGTCTTGATTATCGAAGTTCTATGGATGCAAAAAACATCAGCTGGAAAGGTAAACTAGCGGCAAGATGTCCTCCAGTTAGGCGATTACTTGAGATACTGGGGTTTGAAATCAAATATTGTTTAGGATGCAGTGCAGATGGTAAAATTAGTGACAGAGTGAACTTCAAACATTGTGAGAATGAAAGTTGTAAGGCTGTGTATTGTCTGGATTGTTACTATGATATCCACAATACTTGTACGGTATGTATGAAACCAATTGATTACGCTGACTTGTCTGATGTGAGTGATGAAAGAGACTCCAGTGAGTGTGATGCTGAAAATTTTTACCAATCTGACCAAAATAAGAAGAAATTACAGGCAAAAGTTGCCATGGAACAAGAAAACATTGCAAGGAATAACCGTCTTCAACGACGTAAATCTCAAACACTTCTGCAGAAAGCTTATGACTTGATAAGGATGGAGTACAAACCTTTAAAAGAGAGAACCCGATGTAATTACAGGTATAGATGAGATGGACATAGCAGCTAAACTAGACATAGAAGCTGGAAATGATACCTTTATTCCTATTTTTTTAATAATTTTAGACAAGATGATAAAAAATGAAATATCATTTGCAGTGGAATGATTTAAAGTTATGGAAATATACGCTTGATTTACAGTCTTTTAGAGGATAATAAAGTGAAGCCCTGTAAAAACTAAATCAGAAAAAAAAAGGCCACAAAGGTACAATATCAAGGTATCTGATGTTGTTTTAAATTGACTGTAAACTTCATAAGATCTAAAATTCAATTTACAGTATTATTACCTGTTATTTGACCGATATATGTCACTAACAGAAATTATCCAAATTGGAAAACAAGCTTTCCATTGCTGTTGTTGAAGAATCTCCCACCACCCACATAGCTTCAGACTAAAATACAACCAGGAGGAAATAACAGGTTGAAACCAGTTAATTCTTACGCTTTTTTTTTTTTTTTTAAATTTTCCCTATAAATTAATTCTTCAAATTAAACCAGAAAGAATATTTTATTTAGCCCAGGCACACATACATGCTTGCACTTTTATGTTGGTATAGGCCTGGGAAAAACGGAATATTCTGATAAGAATTTATACCATTATTTTGTTGATACTCCTGCAAGATCATGAGAAGCACATGAACTGTAACACTGACAAAAGAGTAAAAACAATTTGAGAAGAATAAACATTGTATGATTACCATTTCTTGTTTGTGTGTTTGATCAATATTTTCCAGAATGTTCCTGAAGTTGATATTTAACATCAGCTTTGTACTCATCAAGCACAACCATACTGCAAAGAAGTTTGAAATGAATCTGATTTCTCTCTATTTTCACTGACGCATCTTCCCCTGCAGCTAATTACATCATCATCATCAGGCAGGAAGGTAATAGTATTATGATCAGGCATAGCTGTGTGGTAAGAAGCTGGCTTCCCAACCACATGGTTCTGGGCTCAGTCCCATTGTGTGGCACCTTCAGCAAGTGTTTTCTGCTATAGCCTCAAGCTGACCAAAGCCATGTGAGTGGATTTCGTACACAGAAACTGAAAGAAGTTTGTTATGTGTGTGTTTGTCCCCGAAGATCATTTAGCAACTGGTGTTAGTGTGTGTACCTCCCTGTAACTTAGCAGTTTGGCAAAAGGGACTAATGGAATAGGTGCCAGGCTTAAAAAAGCAAATAAATAGTGGGGCTGCAGTCTAATGACTGAAACAAGTAAAAGATAAAAAATTAAAAGAGTCATAACAAAGAAAGGGTGTGGAGGTATGCCAGGAGTGGTGTTGGTGAGTTTTGAGAAGCAAGGAATTCTAGAAGGATCTGTTGACGGGGAAATGGTAGTCCTTTAGAAAGTAATGGAATACTTACATTTAGGAATGGGAATATTGTCCCCTGAAAAATACAATAAAATGGAATGTCATTGTCATCATCATCATCATTTAACATCTCTTTTAAAGACATGAGGAATGCTTAGAAAGCTTACCTTCAGACTGGAGAATGATTGCTAAAATAAGAACAAAGGAGATTGGTGATGCCATGTTTTTGCTTGTAAAACTAATCTGTATCTAGTGAAGTGTGTGTGTGTGTGTGTGTGTGGTCTTTACACTGATGATGATTCCCAACCACTTGGTTCTGGGTTCAGTCCCACTGGGTGGCACCTTGAGCAAGTGTTTTCTACTACAGCCTCAGGCTGACCAAAGCTATGTGAGTGGATTTGGTAGGCAGAAACTGAAAGAAGTTTATTGTGTGTGTGTGTGTGTGTGTGTACAGTGGGGTTGATTCATAGTTCCAGGTGGTGCTGCCCCAGCATGGGCTGCAGTCTAATGACTGAAAGAAGTAAAAGATAGAAAATTAAAAGAGTCATAATGAGGAAAGGGTGTGGAGGTATGCCGGGAGTGGTGTTGGTGAGTTTTGAGAAGCAAGGAATTCTAGAAGGATCTGTTGAGGAGTACTTACATTTATGCATAGGAATTTTGTCCGCTGAAAAATACAAAAAAAGACAAATGAAATGAAATGTCACCATCATCATCATCATCATCATCATCATCGTTTAACATCCCTTTTTCCATGCTGAATGGATTTCATAAATGGAAACTGAAAGAAGTTTATTGTGTGTGTGTGTGTACATAGTGGGGTTAATTCATAGTTCCAGGTGGTGCTGCCCCAGCCTGGCCACAGTCTAATGACTGAAACAAGTAAAAGATAGAAAATTAAAAGAGTCATAACGAGGAAAGGGTGTGGAGGTATGCCAGGAGTGGTGTTGGTGAGTTTTGAGAAGCAGGGAATTCTAGAAGGGTCTGTTGACGGGGAAATGGTTATCTTTTAGAAAGTGATGGAGTACTTACATTTAGGAATGGGAATTTTGTCCGCTGAAAAATACAAGAAAGACAAATGAAATGGAATGTCATCATCATCATCATCATCATCGTTTAACATCTCTTTTTCCATGCTGGCATGGGTTGAACAGTTTTGCTTAGAATTGAAAGATCAGAGGACGGTGCTGAGCTCCATTGTCTGCTCTGGCAGGGTTTCTACAGCTGGATGCCCTTCCTAATAGCAACCACTTTACAGAATGTACTGGGTGCTTTTTACATGGCACCAGTTGCAGTTAGGTCCCCAAGCAACTTGCTGGACAAGACCCTTCAATTGGGAGAGAGAGAAAATGCCGTTAAGCATTTTGCCCGGCATACTGACAATTCTGCACTCATTACCTTAATAATAATAATAATAATAATAATAATAATAATAATAATAATAATAATAACAATAATAATAACAATAATAATAATCTTTTCTACTTAAGACACAAGGCCTGAAATTTGTGTGGAGGGGACTAGTCAGTTACATTGACCCCAGTGTATAACTGGTACTTAATTTATTGACCCCAGCAGAATTTCAACAGAGGAAATGCATTTTGTCTGGTTAATGGTCTAATGACTGAAACAAGTGAAAGATAGAAAATTAAAAGAGTCATAATGAGGAAAGGGTGTGGAGGTATGCCAGGAGTGGTGTTGGTGAGTTTTGAGAAGCAGGGAATTCTAGAAGGGTCTGTTGACGGGGAAATGGTTATCTTTTAGAAAGTGATGGAATACTTACATTTAGGAATGGGAATTTTGTCCCCTGAAAAATACAACAAAAACAAATGAAATGGAATGTCATTGTCATCATCATCATCATCATTGATAAAGGTGGTGATAGTAGCAGTGGTGGTGGTGGTGGTGGTGGTAATTTAACATCTGCTTTAACACTACCCCCAGTGACGTCTTCAGGTCAGGTCTATAATCTGAAGATAATCTTCTCCCTCCACCCCTTCCCACCAACCTCAGAGATCTCCCCTTTACTCCAAACGAGTCATAGGTGGTTGCTACCCTTTGTCTTCTCATTGAGTCATGAAAACAAAAAATATTTCTAAAAGAAGCCAGTAAGTGGTAGAAGCAAGTCTAAAGACCTGTCTTTGAGGCAGCAATAATGTTCTGAATAATGGTAAGAATTTGACAGAATCATGATTTTTGCAGAAAAAGTACCGTGGGGAATTTTTTCTGGATCTTTACATGTTCTGAGTTCAATTCTTGCCAAGACCAATTTTGACTTTTATCTTTTCTGTGGTCAAACAAATAACCAGTCAAGTCATGACAGCCAGTCGAAGTAGCTAACCCCTCTATCCTAAATTGTGGTCTTTGTGCAAAGATTAGGAACACAACAACAACAACAATAATCCTTTCTACTCTAGGCACAAGGCCCAAAATTTTGGAGAAGGGGCCAGTCAATTAGATCGACCCAGTATGCAACTGGTACTTACTTTATCGACCCTGAAAGGATGAAAAGCAAAGTCGACCTCAGTGGAATTTGAACTCAGAATGCAAAAACGGACGAAATACAGCTAAACATTTCATCTATTGTGCTAACGACTTTGCCATCTCGCTGCCTTACTACTATTACTACTACTACTACTACTACTACTAATAATAATAATAATAATAATGGTTTCAAATTTTAGCACAAGGCCAGCGATTTTGGGAGACTGGGTAAGTCAATTACATCAGCTCCAGTATATGACTGGTACTTATTTTATCGACCCTGAAAGAATGAAAGGTAAAACTGAACTCAGTGGGATTTGAACCCAGAACATAAAGATGGACAAAGTGCCACTAAGCATTTTGCCCAGCATGCTAAAATAATGATAATAATAATAATGATAACATCAACAACAGCAACGACTACAGTAACGTTAACAATAATTAAATATGTATTTTAAAGGGTTTAAAGACATGAAGAATCCTTAGAAAGCTTACCTTCAGACTGGAGAATGATTGCTAAGATAAGAACAAAGGAGATTGGTGATGCCATGTTATTGCTTGTAAAACTAATCTGTATCTAGTGAAGGCCACAAATGTATTTTAGACAATAAGTGTGTGTGTGTGTGTGTGTGTGTGTGTGTGTGTGTGTGTGTGTGTGGTCTTTACACTGATGATGATGGGAATATCCCACTGTGCATGCAGTAATTTAATAGATTACAAAAAAATATATGCAGATATATACATATATACAGTACCATGCAAAACTCTTTGGCTACTTTAAACTATTGTAAATTTCTACTAATTGTCAACTTATAAGTAGACGTTTTGCATTGTGTTTTTTACAGATGAAACATTGGCCCTGTTGGGGTCATTTCCATACCTAATCATTATATTTTGTGGTAGGAGTTATTTTGCTTTCCTGAAGGCCTTCTGACAAATTCTCACTTATTAGAAAGTGAAATGACCCACGTTACATGACAAGAATAGTGAAGTTTGGGAGTAAGAGTCTGATGTTTTGGGGATGCATAAAAAGTGATGGTTCAAGAAAATCGTTTAAAATTAATGGTAACTTGAATAGTGCCAAATACATCCAGCTGCTGAAGGACAATTTGATACCAGACTTGGTTGAAGGTGAGATCTTTCAGCATGATGGAGCTCCATGCCACAGATTGCATGCAACACAACAGAGTCTGACTGATGAAGGTGTTACTATGTATGTATATGTATATATGAGTTTTGCATGTGTGTGTTTACTCTTTCAAGTGCATGTGTATCTATCTATCTGTCTATCTATCTATAGCATAAAATGTGATACAGACTACAAACTATATGAACCTAGAATCTTGTCATTGGAAAGCAAACTTCTGGGCACATCTCACCAACTATTCCTGACAACCCAGCTGCTCTCCTTGTCTTTCTGCTTTTGATTGCATTGATGTCAACTTCATTGGTTGGTCTTTTTGTTGGGTCATCTTGGGCAAGTTGATTCTCCCCATGCATTCTCCTCTCTTAATAACATTTCCATGTCCCTTTCTTTGTTGGCATCAGTAAGGATTGCTGCCATCATTCCGAACACACATCTCTCCAACACACATCTTGATATTTGTCCTCATCTTGTTTGTTGTTAACACAACGCTTCGGCTGATATACCCTCCAGCCTTCATCAGGTGTCTTGGGGAAATTTCGAGCCTGTGTTCTCATTCCTAAGGTATTTTTCGATATTATTATTATTATTATTATTATTATTATTATTCAGGTCACTGCTTGGAATCAAACTCAGAATCTTGGGGTTAGTAACCCGTGCTTTTAACCACCACACCATATGCATGTCTTGATATTGTTTTGAATTTCCACAGAACTATGGTAATGGAAGGTTTGAAGAGTTAAACAACCAAATACTTGTCAGTGAAGCCATCTTCTTCGAATTGCATTTCTGTTTGACCCAGGTTCAGCTGGCCTATGATCAAGGAGATTCCAGATGTGGCCCTCCCGTTTTTTTACTCAGATGTAACTCTTTATTTTCCAATGTAACTCTCTTTTCCTCAAAGTACTTTTATATTTTCTAACATGGTAAACTGTTATTTGATGAAAATTTGGCTGCCATTTCTAGCAGATCAAGTAATGGTAGATGTTCCTTTGTTAGAGACAAGGTTTCAATACCTGGCCAAGACATATTTTATTCATTTACCAGTTTCAGTCATTTGACTGCAGCCATGCTGGAGCACTGCCATGAAGGGTTTTAGTTGAACAAATCAACCCCAGGACTTATTTTTTTAAAGCCTAGTACTTATTCTATCAGTCTCTTTTGCCAGACTGCTAAGTTACAAGGGACGTAAATACACTGGTACTGACACCAGTTGTCAAGTGGTGGGACAAACACAGACACACATAGATATATACATTTATATATACACGATGGGCTTTATTTCAGTTTCCATCCACCAAATCCACTCACAAGGCTTTGGTCGGCCCGTGGCTATAGTAAAAGACACTTGCCCAAGGTGCCATGCAGTGGAACTGAACCCAGAACCATGTGGTTGGGAAGAAAGCTTCTTACCAGACATCCACACCTGTGCCTATTTATTTCATTTATTTCTCATTCTGTACCGCTCACCTGCAGTCTTCTTCACACATTTTGAAATGTAGCAGCACAAACAGAACCAAAGACTCCATCTTTAGCAACATATACAGTTTTATTGATTTTTTTGAAATTTATTGTTTTTTCATTTTTTTAAAATAAAAAAACACATTTAGACATTTTTATTGAGTTGAAGCTGCATTTTGTTTTGTTTTAATCAGAAAGAGAAGAGAGAGAGCAACAGAGATATGTTTTAAGCCAATGAACGAGAGAGAGAGAGAGAGAGAGAGAGACAGACAGAAAGAGGGAGATGTTTTGATAGAAGGAAGAGAGATGTGTTTAGTTCGAAGGTAACTGAAAACTGACGGCAATCGATACTGTTATGGCATAGCAGCCATTGTTGGTGTTGTGGTCATTCGTTTGTTTGTGTAAGAAGTGCAATGGTTAGAAGCAGAGAACCAGTAGTAGAGGAGGGAGTCACAGAAGGAAGGCTAGTGTACTAGGAGAAAGAGGTGCAATGGATATATATATATATATATACATATAAACACACACACACACATGCATACACACACAGGTATTAGTTGCAAACAGTGAGTATATGTACTGAACACCACATCTGGCAGATAAACATATTCTTTATTAATCAATTTACCATGCTACCATTGGTTTCATGCGATATCATAATTACGAAGCATTCCATTTGGAAATGTTGTTAGTCTGTCTCCATTTTGGATAAAGCTTAACCAAAAAATGGAGATGAATTATCAACATTTTTAAGTGTTGTAATGCTTGAATAATTGTGATGTTACTGCATGGAATCAATAGTAGCATTGTAAATCCCGCAAATAAAGAATATATGCACATATAACCAGACCATGCAAAGTAAAGGTAGTATAAGGACTGAAAAGGTAGTGAAGGTGGTGGAAGAGGTGAGAAAGGGGAAGAAAGAAAAGAGTCAGGGAGTTGTTGAGAAGTCATAACAAAGGACCACAATCCCAAGACGGTCAGTGTGTGTCAAATGGAACGGTAAGACTATATCAACCTATGACAAAAGCATTTTACATCTCACTGGTCACAAGTTTCCAGTGGGCTAATCACTACACATAAGACAGTGAGTGTATGTAACTCACTGCACAACAAACATGTCAAGGGACTTCATTCATTAATAAAAATTTTTTTTTAAATCAACCAGTTGAGTGGCTGCTGCAGTGAGCATCACTGACCATTCTCCATGGCAATGCCGTCGCAGTTGTTACCACAGCTAAGCACACCATTTGTTCTGGGGGGACAAGTGCACATATTGTGTGCTTGCCTTCCACCACCACTTGACAACCTGTGTTGGTGTGCGTGTATGTGTGCTTATCTATGTTTGTGTGTCAGTGTGTGTGTGTGTGTGTGTGTGTGTGTGTGTGTGCATGAGTTTGTGATTCTGGCAAAAAAAGAAGAGGTTTTTCAAAAGTTTCTTTTTCATATTTTTCCTTCAACCTCTTTCCATTCTCCATGTTGTGTGGGAGTTCAAAGGATAGCTGTTCCCAAACTCCACTGATGATGATTATTATTATTACGATTGTGTGTGTCTTTGTATGTTTGTATGTTAGAGTGCGTGTGTTTGTATGTTAGTGTGTGTGTGTGTGTGTGTGTGTGTGGAATAATGTCTCCTAACAAAAATGTCCAGCAAGTCTCATAAAGATTATTTAAGAAACAGTAAATCATTTTCCAACAGGATAAATACCAGCTGTAATTGAAATAAACCTAAGAGATGTTAAGAAAGCCTCATAAATATTTCATAAAAACATAAAAACAAAGACTGAAAGTAATTAAAACAAAATAACACCTGTTTCCAGTGAAGCCCAGACAATGGAGGAATGGTTAGACATACATATATCAGACACCTGTCAGTGCCACCTAAGAAGCATCCAGTTTGGCCATCGCGTTAAGTGTCTGCATAAATACAACATACGATGAGTGGTGTCTGGTTACTTTGGTGATATCAGTGTCATCATCATCATCATCATTTGACACCAGTTTTCCATGCTGGTATGGGTTGGACAGTTTGATAGGAGGTGGCATGCCAGAGAGCTGCACCAGGCTCCAGCTGTCTTGTTTTGGCCAGGTTTCCAGGGCTGGATGCCCTTCCTAATGCCAGGCTCTTTACAGAGTGGACTGGGTGCATTTTCTGTAGCACCAGCACCTGTGGGGTCACCAAATAACTTGCAAGACAAGACAAAGTCTCCCCAACTGGGGAGAGTAATCTATTTTTGATGATTGAGAAGTGGGGGAATAAAATTAGAGAATTTTGTTTTTTTGCAAAATTCTTAAAGCAATTTTTAAAATCACTTTCTTATCTGAAAGATGCCTGCCATATGTGTTTGTATCTCCTTGTCTTGTCATCACGATCTAATTGCAAACAAATGCTACCATCATGCAGACAGTGTTGTTTGCAATCTGCCATGAAAATATGTCTCACCATTGTGCTGTATGTGTGTGTGTGTATTCAAAGTCTAAACAAGATAAAAAAAAAAAAGAAACAAAGTACAGACAGAATCTGCTTAGAGATCCAGTTAACTGGAAACTTATTTTCAAACCAATTCTGTATAAAAATAGAATAAGAACATGATTAAATCAACCTCAACAGTTTACTGGTACCACAGTTTATTAATTCATTCCAGCAGTGACGAACAGAAAAGCTGATTTGGGTAGGATTAGGAACTTAAATACAGAATTTATTTCATAGCTGCCGATTTCAACGACCATCTCCGTCAATAAAAATAACCATTTCATATAAAGTGTTAAAAAAGGAAAAACAGGAAGTTGTATTGTTCATGCTTTTTCCTAATTAATTAAAGATGCAATTCAAGTGAAATAACTCAAATCAGGAAATAAAACAAAGACAACAATTTTGGTAGAACTCACAAATTCTTATTAGACAAGAAAAATGTTTAGATTTCTAAGAGAAAAACATGAGAAAATGTGAGGTGAAATGGTGGTTATCAAGAATGGAACCCCTATCACACATTTGGTTTACCAGGAACTTTGTTTAGTGCTTCTAATTACTGTATTAATGAAAAGAATTAGACATGCAGTCACATGTTTCAATGCTTTTGATACCATCTCAGATTGATGCAGCTTCTATGACACAAACTTGCCATTTTAAACGGATCTAAATTAAAATCTTTCAATAAAATTTCATGCTAATTTATGTTCCAAATGCAAGAGTAATAAATACATTATTTTACTAAATTCAGTGTTATTCTCAAAATTAATTGAAAGAAAAGTCATGTGTTTTATTAGAAATATGGTAACAAAAGATTTAAAGTGATCTAAAATTAAAACCTTCCATCAAAGTTTCATGTTGTTATGTTCTAAACACCAAGTTAAAAATGACAATTATTTTACTAAATTCATTATTATTTTCAAAATTAATTGAAACAAAGGCCATGGATTTCATTGGAAATATGCAAACAACAAAATTAAAAGTGAATAAGAAAGGAAAACTGTGTGGAGTAAGCTAATGGGATTGTATGACATTCATTGATTTCTCAATGACATCAATGAAGTGCTGCCCCCTAGATTCTCCAGTCGAAACCCAACCGATAACTTACTCCACCAAGAGATTACCTCAACCTTTTTCATGTTCTTCTTTGAAAGATAATATTTTTATATATTTCAGTGGGTTTTGCTAAATTTATCTAAACTCACTTTTTAACCTTAAAATAACATCCCACTTAGACTTTAGTCTTTAAGTAGCAGATTAGATACCTGTGTGTAAATATACACACCAACACATACACACTAATATCAAACAGTCTATATATATATATATATATATATATATATAAGCACAGTGAACCGTTGATTGGTTCCTTGTAGACCTCCTTTAACTCAATGTGGTTTTTGTTTACCAATAAATGTAATAATATATGTTTGAAAATAATAAAGGAAATCTAAATGTCTTTTAAGGAGAATCCTTAAATCTCAAAGACGTGTTTGTTGTTTCTTACAGCAAAAGGGTCCCCCAGCTCCTTCTTTCCATTCCTGAACTTAAACAGGGTTCTGTTTGTCTTTGATAAGAAACCAGTTGGATGAAACATATGCAAAGATTTTCTAAAGAGCAACAGATGGTATTTAATTAAACTCAACCCCATTATATTACAGGTATTTATATTGACAACTAGAGAAATAGAACATAAAAGCCGATCTTGGTGCAGTTTGAAGTTGATATTGAGATGAGGTACAGCAATTCAAGTATTTAATCCATTTGTCCAACATTGGATAAGACTTTAAACTGCATCTGATGATGACGCTCCAGCTTAGGAGTTCAGGAGTTTTGGGAAGCAGTGAGTTATTCCTTAGTCAACACTACTCTGGTCCCAGGGTGGTAATAGCTCTCAAGGGTCCCAGTACAAGTTAAATAGCAGAAGACAGTCTTGTACCTAAGGCATTCAGAATTCAGAAAAGAACTTGTCCCTCGGCATGTTTGATGTTTAATGCAGGCCCACATGTGTGTAAAACATGCCCTATGCCACACGAACCTGTCTCCCTACATGAAGGTTAAACATGTCCTTTGCTACATGAACCTGTCTCCCTCTGTGAGGATTAAACACACCCTATGCCTCATGGGTAAGCTCAAAAGAACAAGAGACTAGCAGAGTTAAGTGTAAATAAAACAACAGAAGGCAATGGAAAACCATTATTGTATCTAGCCAAAGAAAAATCAAAGAATTTTCAGGTATTGGCATAAAGGTTAGGTCCATGATTGCCAGCCCTTGTAGGAATGATGTGTGAAGAGAGAGAAAGAAAGAGCTCCTCACTTGTTTTAAAGCATTTAACACTAGTACAGCTGACCAAGGGTTCAAATCTGTGTATGGCTGTTACTGTAATGTATGTGACAAGCCATGACTGTTTCATTCACCCTGGCTGCTTGGCTGACAAACTGGTTCCACTCTTACCTCATTATGAAACACTTAACAATAATAATTAAAAAAAAAGAAAAGAGTACCTGTCTTTTTTTGCTCCAACAAAAATGGGCAAACAACTAAATTTTCAAAACTGTCGCATTTGATTCCAGCCAAGATGGTCTGAGAGAAAAATTATTGGAAACCATTAGCTTTCCAGAATATTCTCTCTGGATATTCTTTGTCCTACCTTTTCACCAGACATCCCTTTCTCTCCTACAATCCTTCCCCCTCTCCCACTACTTCTCATGGATTTTCCACTTCGTCCTTTAAGGAAGATTTCTCTTTTGTATTCGTGTTCCCCTTTAAATTATCTCAGCTCACCATTTTTATTTCAAAAATATCTCCAAAAACCAAAAATTACATTAACAAAACAATATTGAGTTGAGTGAAAGGTTTTGCAATATTTTGGTAACTAATTTTCTTTATTTGTCAAATGACACCAAAAACAGCCAAGCATTCCTTTGAATAGAGGCCCTCCGGTTGCACCCTGCTGTAACTATCTCCAAGGAATTGGTTACTGTTGCCTCATCCACGGAGATATAGGACTTCTAAGACTTTTAGGTAGAAGTTTCAGTGAAAGAGTTCTTCACCTTGAAGAATAAGAAATGGTATCAGCATGGGATCAAAGAACTGACACAAAAGTGGCTTCAGACACTGACCACATGACGGCCTCTACTGTTGGATGCTTGGATGCTTTTGTTGTAACTTGAAGAATGAAGCAAATAAGTTACCAAAATATTGCAAAACTTTTGACTCAACACAATAAAATAAATTTTAAAAACAAGTTTTTTAAATTCATGAAAAATTATTTAATACTGAACCAAATGATTAACGTACTCAATAAAACACATGACATCCCATTCCAGGCCTGGTTTGCACTCCTAACCATATCCGAAGGAATCTTGCTATGACTGCCGCCGAGGAAGGAAGCGCAAGAACAGGTTATTAATGCTTCATCCAGGTAGATATGGGTCTTCTGCTAAGACTTTTAAGCTTGAAGAGATTAGAGTTGTGGTGTTCAGGCCTTTTCTGATGGCATAAATAACACAAAGGAAGAAGAAAACTGAAGTGAAATCAGTACAACCGGTAACTGAAGACAAATTGCAAACACTGTTCACAAAGAACTCACCTCTGACATTACATTTATGTAATGAAAATATATAACATCTACCTTACATCATGTATTATATAATATACACAAAAATAAATATGTGTATACATGTGTGAGTGAACTGTGTAATAAATACACCATAATATTATATATATATATATATATATATATATATATATATATATCAGGTTATTAAGAATAAAATGTCCTATTTTCTTATGCACCAAGTTTGACAGTCGTTAACTTTAATGTTTTATCCTGACAATTCTTTGTTTTATGACATTGAAGAGTTACAGCACTTTGCGAAATGTAATTCATGTTGTCTGATTATATTGTGAGTTTTCTCTTGTAAATCAATTTTTGCGAACCCATGGATAGACCAATAATTCAGAGGAACTGAACTTGGAAGCACTCTGTCATCCACCATCTTCACCAGACCTTGCACCAACTGACTATCACGTTTTCTAGGCATTAGACAACCTTTTGCAAGGAAAAAAACTTCAAATCTGAAGACGATGCAAAAACAGCCCTTCGCGATTTCATCAACTCTTGCTCTCCAGAATTCTTTACTGCTGGCATAAATAAGCTACCGATAAAATGGTAAAATTGTGTTGATAATTTAGGTGCATACTTTGATTAACTGCATTGCTTTTTATTGAGATAAAGTAAAATAAACTTTCAGTTCAAAATTGGACATTTCATTCTTAATGACCTGATGTATTTATGTATGTATGTATGTAGGTAGGTATGTAGGTACGTACGTACGTACATACACACACACAATGTATTGTATTACCTTGATTTGCTATACAAAAATGTCAAAAGGCTCAATATACTTTAGACATGGGTAGAGCTTGATTGGTAATGTCCTGTGTCAGGTAAAACAAAATTACAGGTGGATATCTAAAGGTTTTGTACACTCAATATTTAGTTATACATCTATTATCTCCTTTGCCTTATACAACATGACTGACATACAAAATGTATTATGCAATAAATACACTATATATATATACACACACATATATATATACATATATATACATATATATATATATCTATATATATATATCTATATATATATATATATATCTATATATATATATATATCTATATATCTATATATATATATCTATATATATATATCTATATATATATATCTATATATATATATCTATATATATATATATATCTATATATATATATATCTATATATATATATATATATATATATATATATATATATATATATATATACACATACACACACACACAGGCTGGCTTGTACAATCAGGATAAATAGAACTCATAACACGAGTATGTTTTTTATTTTTATTTTTTAATTAGCAAAAGTTACAAAGTGATGCAAGAGTTGAGATTTTCCTGCACAATGTAAGAAACCATCAGCTCTTGAATGCCTCTGTAACTGATGCTACTTCAAAATGAAAATAAAAAATCGTATACATGGATGCAGATTGTGTGTGTGTGTGTGTGTGTTACAAATACATTTCGTAATATGCAATAAATACACACAAATATGTATGTATACATGCATGCATACATGTATGTGTACATACATGAGATGTATTTATACATACATGTATGTATACATCCGTATTAGAGAGAAATAGATGACAGAAGTCACGTGATGAAGCTAAAAGCAAATTGAAATACAAAATAAATTAAAAATTGTTGAAAATGTTATCAAGAGGAAGAAAGGGAGGAGGAGGAAGAGGAAGAGGGATGGTGGCTCACATTTATTGTTTATATAGCTGTTTTATTCAATACCTGTTCTGAGAAGAGAGGGTGTAGGTTTGTAGGATACCAAATCCAAAATACATAAACCACCAAATTAGGAGATAGCCTCTTTGAGATTACTCCATGTTACATCTCATTCCATATTTTCACACTGTGACTACATGGAATATGTTGTTGCTGTTATTGTTGTTGTTTTTCACAGGTAATACAAATAGATTTACAAAAAAAAAAAAAATTAAAATTAAAATTAAAATAAAATAAAATAACCCAATTTAATCTGCTGTTCGGAGACTCTACCGATTTAGTGGTCAAGCAGTTTGAAGTTTTAGAAATGTTAATAATCATCCATCATGGAACATTGCCTTTCTCCGTAACCAATTCTGACAAATGTCAAATGTAGTAAAACTAATCCCAACAGCAATCGGACCTTTGATCCAGTTCATACTAAGTCCCTTAAACATCCCCCGTCGGAAGCCTTCTTCTTTTATCACAGTGCGTGCAGTATTTAAGATAGTAGTATATTCATGACTACGACCAGTTACACCTGCAATAAACAAACAAAAAAAAAAAAATATATATATATATATATATATTGCTTACATCATAAAAATTTAGAAACTACAAGAGAACGTGCAATAATTTGTTTTTAACAGATGAACTCAAAGCAGATCAAGGTAAAATTATAGCAAGTAAATATCAGGTTAAAAAGGCCTTTAAGATAGAAAAAGTCGAAAGCTGTGAATGGGACTTGAACCTACATCTCCTGTAAACATGATAAATGTCCCACCATCGGACCACAGGTAACCTTCAACTTTTTCTGTCCAAAGGATATTTTATCCAAATATCACATGCTATAACTTTATCTACTTAGTAAAAATGAAAATTATATATATATATATATATATATATATATATATATATATATATATATATAGAGAGAGAGAGAGAGAGAGAGAGAGAGAGAGAGACAGAGTTAATGCAAAAATATATAAAATGCATAAATTACATTTTCCAGAAAAGAGTTACTTTTGCTGAGAATTATTACAAACTAGAGTGTTACTTGTCATATGATGGGTAATGTACTTTTACCTCCATGGCTAATATCAGGAAATATTGGCAGACATAGAATAATTATAGTTTAACTTGTATCAAATCTTTTGATGTTTCTACAAAATGATGAACACTAACGAAGGGGGAAGATTGTGTAGTGGTGGACGAGGAACAATTCAGTCTGGACGAGACAAGGGTTGTACCAGATATTCCCCACGGCTGACCCTCTAAGCACGAAGCCTTTGAGTTTTAAAAAGGAAATGCGAAGCTGAGACATTAATGCCTTGCTCAATACTAAGCAAAATAAAGTGAAATGACCGGAAGCAAAAATACAACGAAAGAAGGGGTCAATAATTGACTGCTCTTCTGTGTTATTTATCACATGATCATAAAACAACAAAGGAATAACTATCAATCTATGTGATTGACCTGCTAAAAATAACAGCCAAATCTCCCTGTTATTATAGCCTATCACCTTAAAAGGGAACACAAACTATACGCCCAACGTAATGTAGACACATTATATAAGGGGTATCATATTTTAATTAAAGATAGATCATTACCTGAAGGTCTTTGATCAATCAGGATTGATCAAGAAAAGCTTATTTGGAGCTGAACAACAATAAGATAAACAAAAAGAGAAACTATTGCATACCTGCAGTTTGCATTCTCCTGCGAATTATATCTAAAGGATACGATGCAGACTGGGCGATGAGGCCAGCTATTGCCCCAAAACATAATCTTTCAATTGGCTGAGGTTCCACACCAGGCCCATACTCTGCAATAAAACAACAACAATAGATACAACATTGCATTCTAGGTGTGGCACAGGTATAAAAAGAAGAAAATTTAAACTTCATTTGTGTGTGTGTACATGTATGCACACACACGACCCAACCCATTAAAACTCACCAGTCCTCTAGGGTAGATTCAGAGTGGTTTGTTTTACTGGACCCAGTCAAAAAATTCTGATAAAGTACATCACTTCTAAGTATCACACGAAATATATATATATATATATATATATATATATAGTGTTTGTGTATTTATGTTATAAAAGTGTGTTATAAAAGTGTGTGAGTGTACACATTGACATTCACAACCCATTTTAAATGAAACAATTGAGGCTAAGTTAACAAACGAATTTTTAAGTGGTGTATTTGACTTGCTATAAATAGCAGGAAAATCTTCAAATCATCACATCTTATCTTTAAAAAAACGAAAAAAAATACTTACATAAGTACACAAAAAAAAAAATAATAACAAGGCACACCTAGAGCTAAAGAGCAACTGAACATCACTTAAAACTTGAATTTGTATTAGAATCCTACATTTCTCAAATATGGTGGAATTGATAGGTTTCTCAATATTCTTAGTCAT
This sequence comes from Octopus bimaculoides, assembly GCF_001194135.2. NCBI lineage: Eukaryota > Metazoa > Mollusca > Cephalopoda > Octopoda > Octopodidae > Octopus > Octopus bimaculoides. The sequence continues at coordinate 2,063,593 of NC_068998.1, read as the reverse complement.
TTTAAAGTCTGGTATATATAGGTATGTTTAGTTTGGGTAATGAGATCTGATAAGGTTATCTGTACTAACCAAAGATCAGGCTCCCTCCATTCATAGTAAACAACCTCGCTAGCAGCCAATTTTTAATCAATTTAGATCATGGAATTATCTCCCTTGCATTTCTTACCCTGAGTTTTTAAGGCTAGTAATTTTTCTCCTTGTTACAGGTATAATTTTAATTAAACCTATTTTAGGGCTCACCACAAAAAATATGTCAGCCTCTATACAAAATGACAATTTTTTTTCTGTCTTTCTTTCTCTCATGATCCCACAACTATTTCATGGAATTGTAACAAAGACATTGTTAACATGGTCACAATTTCAAACCTTGAAACAAAACTGTGAATTATTTAACACTATACCAACCCTGATATATCAGACCTATGATCAAAGACATTCCAGTGACCATCCCTACTGACTATGAAATGGTAGCAGTCACTAAAAATGAGAATTTTATGAGATTAATATTGGGGGTCACATTAAAAATACAAGATTCACTGATACATGCCCCCAACCCCAACCCCAACCCCCATCAATACACAGGCTTCACAAATAAGTCATGCCTCTGTTACCGAAACACATCCCCAGCACCAACAACAAACCTCCAACCCTAAAACAATCCATGCAAACAACACAAGACTCCTTGTTTCAATCCATCAACTGTATCCAGAAATATTGCAATCAAAGAATTTGTCAAAGCCATTTCTCCAGAGAAATGGTTGGTTGAAGAACTTACCAGCATGAAGTTTCTTGAGTGACTCATAGGTAAAGAAACCAGTCCCAGAATACGGTATGCTACCCAGCATTGTTGGTGAAAATCCTCGATATAATGTTCGTAAACCTTCTTCACGGTAAATTTTTACAACCACTTCTGGTAAGTTGTGATACCTGCAGTCATGAAAGATTCAAAATTCAATACATATACATACATGAAGACGGACAGACAGAGAGGTAGATAGATAGAGATAGAAATAGATAGAGAGAAAAAGAGAGAGAGAGAGATAGATAGACAGAAATAGATAGATAGACAGAGAGAGAGAGAGAGATAGAAATAGATAGAGAGGAAATAGATAGAGATATCACATAAACATGCAAACAAACACACACACACACACACACACATTCACACCAAATATTAAGGTGGTGCCCCAGTATGGCCAGTCCAATGACTGAAACAAGAAAGAGGATAGAAGAGTGTTTGCACTCACCTTTCTCTCGCTGTGACTGCCATCCGAGCACGGACCATATCCAGGGGGTAGGTAAAGGCCACTGCAGTCATCCCAGCAAGAGCTCCAGCTAAAAATCGTTTACCAGGAGTCAAATGTCTGAAAAATACAATATACAAATTCATTACCACAATCATCATCATCATCATCATCATCATTATTGTTAATACTGCAACCTGGCAGAGTCGTTAGCAAGTCAGCTGAAATGCTTAGCGGTATTTTGTCTGTCTTCATGTTCTGAGTTCAAATGCCACCAGGGTCGACTTTGCCTTCCATCCTTTCTGGGCCAGTAAAGTAGGTACCAGTTGAGCATTGGGGGTCAATGTAATCGACTTACTCCCTCCCCCAAGATTTCAGGTCTGGTGCCTAGAGTAGGAAGGATTATTATTATTATTTCTGTTGTTGTTGCTGCTGATAGAATGTTGGGGAAAATGCTTTGCTCCCATTCTTCTAGCTCTTTGCCTTTCATCCTTTGTGGGTCAATAAATTAAAATACCAGTCACATACTGAGGTTGATGGTATCAACTAAAAATTGCAGGCCTTGTGTCTAAATAAGAAACTGTGTGTGCACGTGTGTTTGTGTGTGTGAGTGTGTTTCCTGCCACACCAAATGGTTTAGCTAATCTTGGGTGTTGTTAATTGCAATCTCATTTAGTACAGAAGGAGATATTTGTATGGACAGATTAACGAGGCTGAAAAAATAACAACAAACTACCATATCTGAAGGTATAAGAGACACATGGCCATATTAGATGCACTCCAATTTCAACAGAACATAGTCGGGAAAAACAGTTTTTAATACATTAAAGTATATGATATTGGTCCAAATTCACATATAGGATTAGGGGTGATTTTTTTTGAGGTTTTATTTTGAAAAAAAGAAAGGGAAAAAAAGGAAAAGTGTTTTATATGTGATCAAATTCGGTATATATATATATATATATATATATATATATATATATATATGGTAATCTTCAGATAAATGCATGTGAGTTGGTATCTTTTGTCCATCTCATACATTGAACACACATCACAAACAAGGAACTGTTAATAGCTGTGAATAAAAATATGCTGTTAGGCAGGCCCATGTGGAAAGATCAGATTTTAAAGCAAGTTCATCAGAATCCTCCAATATGAAGTCCATTAACCAGAGATGTAAATTTGGGTTTATATAAACTGTGAAACACAAAGGACATTAGTGGAGGACTCGTGACTGACTTTGCACTTCAGGACAAGATATGAATAGACTAAAAGTGTAAAGAAATAGATTTTTATCTCTACAGTCTCCCATTATGAAAGTAGATAAATATAACTTAAGATATTCACCATTATATTAATAAGTTGGGCAGAGGAACACATAGATAACAGCTGTATTTTGTAGCCAAGAAATGGAACACAAACTGCTGACACAATCAGTGATCAACTTGTTTTTATTAAGTTTATTTTCAGTATGTAAACACAACACAATGTGTGTAAGTCACTTATCAAACTAGGCTTTGGAAGTTATCACCGAGTGTGTTCAAGACCCAGCTAGGACTGACAAAAGATTTGTCTTTCTGATTGGTCGATAAAACAGTTGTTATATACAGGAGTAGGTTTCTAGGTGAATTATTGTAGAGAATAGCCCTTAATCCTAAACCCACGAAGATGAATGCTGGGATCATCCACTGTTAGAACTTCACCTTAGTGATTACTTACCGTTTCCTCTTGTCTCGATTTAGGAGCTGTTTGTACTGTTCGTGGGCAGCATATTGCATGGAAGCGTAAGGGATGATCCGAGCCATTGTGGCTGTGTTACCACGCCACAAACTCAGGAAACCTTCATGTTTGAAGCAGGAATAGAGGAAACGGACAGCTTCTCGGGCAGAGAACCTTATGTTCTTACCTGTTGGGGAATAAGAATCAATTATTATGCAAACAAAAATACAATTGCACACCTGTACACACACACACACACACACACGTTCTTATTTGAAAGGAAATAAAAATGAATTTGTTATCACACACAAACATGATGTCAGCTATTGATACAAAGAAATTTTGAAATTTAAATAGTCAGAAAGGGAGAGATGTAGGCAAGGCTAAAGAGGTGTGAAATCAATGTGATTGGTATTGAGTAGGTTGGTATCAAAAGGAGCAAATGATCATATATACATATATATATACACGTATATTTATACACGTATATTTATACGTATAAATGTCTAAATATATGTGTATATGAGGAGGTGGTTGCGTATGAGTGTGTGTGTGTGTGTGTGTGTGTGTGTGTGTGTATATATATATATATGTATGTATGTATGTATATCTACATGTGTGTGTGTGTGTGTGTGGATATGTGTGTATGAATGAGTATGTTCATACAATTATGTTTGTGTGTATGTGTGTATGTATGTAGACGTGAACGCAGGAGGTTTAAGTCTATGTATTGTGAGAATATGGTTGCATATATTTTTTATCTTTTTTCTTTTTCCACCTATTAGAGTTACTTCCCTTCTATTTAACAGTTTTTTTTTCATAGCGTCTGTTGCCATTGACAGCCAACAAGAACGTATCATAGCTCTGACATTCAAAACTCTGAGTACTATAATGACAACCTTTTACTGTTTGTTCTAAATTGTAACATATATAAACAATCCTCTATTTCTCTAACATCAAGGTCGCTTTCTTTTGTTACATTTTATTATTATTATAATATATATATATATATATATATATAATAATAATATTAGGGACAAAATCCAAAATTACAGGTAAAAAACTCAATTAAAATCAATTTATAAAAAATTAAAATTAAATTGAGTCTTACTTTACTTTATATTATACTCATTTATTGTGCTTTTAATTATTAATTTTTCTATATGTGATAGTGGATTTTCATCGATGAGTTCTTGAAAATTGGTTATTTTCCCTAAAACTATATATATATATATATATATATATATTGCAAAATAACGTACAAAGTAGTCACTCAAGAATATGTATACAGTTTATGATGATATTGTAATGCCAATCATTGGGTATGACAGTGTGTATACATTGAGTATGATACATAGATGGCTATTTTAATTTTAAAATGCCTCAGTTGTGAATAGCAGATTTTTATTCAGCAGAGCAGCTATTTGCAACATCAGTAAATGTTTTATTCCTTTTTCCTATATCAGAGGCAACAAATTTTCATTCGGGTATATGGCTGGTTGTATGTATGTGCCATTAAAAAAGCCTAAAAAGGCCAAAATGCATCTGGGGCTCTCACTGGCCACTGGTAGCACAAATTTTTGTCTTTCTAATATTTATTGTATTTTTAACGCAGCCCATTCATGAGGGATGCTATCTCAGGACAATTTGGAAGAAACACTGCATGTTATAAAAGGACCTAAAAAAGGTAGGCATCAGGAAGTGACCCTGGCCATGAAACACTGCCCCACTATATACACACACACACACACACACAATCACCACCAAATGCCTCCCTCCAGCCCCTGCCAGTGTAGAAAAACTGGACATCAAAATGGTCAGGTTTCTATCTTCCTTAACTCTTCAACTTTTATGTTCTCAAAATATATTTTGAAATATCAAACTGTTGAACATAAAAACAAACTAGAAGGGGAAGGGCCAGGAAGAAAGGATTCAAAGACGTACTTTGGAAGTTGATTTTCGTCCTGTCGAGGGGAGCAATAGCTGTTTTGGCCAATGCCCCGGCCAAGGCACCCGCAATCAATGATGTAATAATTTTATTCTTGTTCGATATCTGAAACAGTAAAACATTAGATTTCAGAGTCATCATCATCATCATCATCATCATAAACACCAAAGTCACCCATTCCCACCGTAAAGACAAAACAATGTTGATAATTGTGGTATAATCTAACCACTGTAACCCCCAGCATCATTGCCAGCACCAACATCATCATCATTACCACCAATGCCATCAATGAACATTACCATCACAATTATCACCAACGAATCACCAATCACCAATCGTCATTCACAGCATCACAGGCGTCCTTACCACCACCATCATCATCATCATCATCACCCCCATCAGTACCAGCAAGAGTCTCTACAGCTGTATGACCTGCTGGAAATAGCAGCCAAATCTTCCTCAAATCATACCCTTCTTTCTTAAGATAACGACATTAATTAATACAGTCCTACATTCACTTCTAGAAGTCAGAGTCATCTCGGTTAGGAAGCTTTTGATTAGGTTTGACTTGATGCTAAACAACAACAACAACACCAACAACATAAGTTGATGGTTATCAAGAGAAGAAAAATGCTAAGAGAATACAAAAGAATGTCTTACCTTGTTGTTAATGGCAAGTTCATGGTGATATGGTTCCTCCACATCAACAGAATTCGGCAGGGGAGGGCTTCGTTGTTGACCTTTGTCTGTGCCACCCATTGATGTGGCCACCAGCTGGATTTCTGGACGGTTTAAGAGGTCAACAGTTGAAGCCTCTGTCACCTTCGTGCTCATGTCAAACAACGCATGTACATCACTGAGAGGAGTAAGAACTTGTCACTGGGTCTCTGATAACTGAAAGTAGAAACACACAAGAATTAAAAGAGTTATTCTGGTAACAGTGACAGATTGACCCTTTGCCTGTCCAAAGCATTTTCATAAGTTTGTCCTTAACATCCATGCTTTTCGTTAGCCTTTCTTTTATATCATCATCATCATTGTCGTTGTCGTCATCGTCGTCATCATTTAGTGTCTGTTTTCTATGCTAGTATGGGTTAGATAGTTTGGGATTGGCAAGCTGGGCAGCTGTACCAGGCTCCATGGCTGGATGCCCTTCCTAATGCCAACTACTCCAAGAGTGTAGTGGTTGCCTTTCACATGTCACCATTCTGAGTAATATAATGCTTTCCTTTCATAAATCCTAAGTTACTCTACTGGTTGCACAAAAAAAAAAAAGGGTGGGGATCAATATGATGTATGAATGTCAGGGAAATATGTCCAGCGTATGATACTGGATACACAGGAGAAGCAGAGGATTAAGAAGTGGATAACCCATTCAGGGGAGTCAGAATAAAGACACTTGAACAGTTTCTGACAATAAATGGATAGATTTAGGTCAACAGGAAGCTATCCAACCATCAAAAGGAACAATGGTTTGTTGCCCCACATTTTCCCACAACCACTACACTCTTTTCCAGGCAAATTTTGTTAACCCAACATTTTTTCCAACCTGGAGAATGTATTTTAAAAATGGTAAAAATTGGAGCAGATAAATTTCGTTTAGGCATGTGACAAGCAAGTACACACCACTGACAAGGCCCATGAAGGCCAAAATACAAACCACTGCTGATATAAGGTTCACCTCACTCCGATATATATATCGTCTGTTTAAGCTGTGTGTGAGTGTGGAGGGGGTATAACAGAATAAGACACAAACAGGTAGTTACAAGGTATTAAGTCATGTTTAGCATATATATCGATAAGAGAATATAGAAATATATAAATTCAGCAGAAAACCAAGAGATTTCAGAGAGTGAAAGTTCTTAGTGATTCGTACCTGGTGTACAAAATAGGGGAAAATCTGAGTGGTCCTTTGTGTTGGTTCAACCTAGATAGGTAAAATCTATGGGAACATTGGTGAAAATCTTGCAGAACAAGACAATGCAAGGAATTTGGGGATATATATCATTATCATCATCATCATCGTTTAACATCCATTTTCCATGCTGGCATGGGTTGGACGGTTTGACTGAGGTCTGTCAAGCCATTGGGCTGCACTAGGCTCCAATATATATATATGGTGAAAATGAAACTTTAGGGGTGACCCATTATCAATATTGGCTTCTGTGGAAATGGATAGAAATATCAATAAAGCAAGTGGTTTCTGCTTCTTTCTCCTTGATCCTAGAACAAGCCATATTTAGTTTGTTGGCACCAACAAACAGAATGTATTTACTAGGAATGAAAGAAGATAGGACGTTCGATTGACAATGTAAAAATGAGTTGACAAAAGATGGTAAGTTATGAGGAATGAGAAGTGCTTACTTGAGCAGAGTTCTTCCTTTATCAAAGACAGAATCTTACACAACAAAAGTAATCCTCTTTTTATATGTTGTAACTAAACAGAAAAACTGATAAGCTTAACATCCTAGAGCAAGTTGAGGAGAAAATAAAACCCAAAGCAACTGGATATTTTCTGTCAAACCTTCTCTGAATCACTTATCTTTCTAGGCCAGACAAATAATCAGAAAGATGCAAGACTGTCTTTTATGGCTGCAACCGAGGTCAGTTAATAATATCTTATTTTGATAGGACATGAGCTATACAATAGCTATGCACACACACACACACGGTTTTATGTAAGAAAATATACACAGATATGATTTATATAATGATCATACATACACATTATTTACATAATAAAATATGCATAGACATGATCTACAGAATTTACATAACATACAAAGACATGGTTTATATAAATATACACAGGTATGGTTTATCTATCTACAAAATTAATTACTAAACACTCACCACATATAATTGACCATGTTATCACAACCCATATATACACACATCTACCTACAGAAACGGTAGGTTTCTATCAACTAAAACCACTCAAAAGACCAGGTTTAAAGAAGACATTTACACAAGGTGGCATGCAGTGAGACTGAACCTGGGACCCTATGGTTGAGGAATGAACCTTTTAACTATACAGCTGCCATGACTCTGAGTGTGTGTACATATATCATGCAGTCAACCAGATTATCACTGGTTACAATGTGCTTTGCATCATTTTAGCATTCGAATGGTGCCACCCCACTGGCCAACATTTCCCCTGATTTGGAAGGCCATTCCATCACAGGGTTACACATTGACAGCTGAGTGGACTGTAGCCTTCTGCTCAAGAACACAACATGCTGCTGGTCCAGGTTTTGAACCCACAATTAAACAACTGCAAATGCTACACCCTAACCACAAGGCCACATATCTTCACACATGCGTACATCTAAGCTAATCTCGGCCAAAGATTAGCACACATCCCATCACTTTTGCAAACTTATTACTTTGGCAACTTTCCAGTTCCTCTGAGTGGCATCTTATGCGTTCTCAGGCTTTCTTTGTCCAATGACTTTAGATATATCTGTGAATACCATCATCATCCATCATTTAGAATCTGGGTTTTGTCCCTGTTAAAAGGGACACTTCACGTGAAGAAGCTCCTCAGTAATTTCTAGATTAAAAAATTTTTTTTTATTTATTCAATCTCATATGTGCCTGTCGTGAAGTCAAAGCGATTTGAGACCTGCTGCTACAGACAAACAAAACTTGATATTGTTTTGAGACAGGCAGACAGACAAGGAGACTATACAGACTATATACATGGCAAGTGGTTGTCAAAGAACAATGGTTTGGTGAAACAATATCAAAGGAATAATAAGTTATGTGTTTGGTATTCATTTTTGTTTGTCATAGTTATCTTTATCAAAAGAGGAGTGGGGGGGGGGGAAATCATTGCTATTCACAAAATAACTACGACATAATCCACTTGTTATCTCTATCGATCTGTTTACTTATCTATCCTGTCCAACCTTCCACTACACCACACCAACCACTTAACAGAGATTCCTTTCTGGTGTTATGCCAAGCTAAGAAATTATTATGATTATTAAAAGGTGGTGAAATGGCAAAATGGTTAGCGCACTGACCAAAATGCTGACTGGCATTTCCTCAAGTTCTTTACACTCTGAGTTCAAATTCTACCAAGGTCAACTCTGCCTTTTATCCTTTTAGAGTTGATAACATAAGTACCAGTTGAATACTGGGGTTGATGTAATTGATTTGCTCCTTTCTTTATAATTGCTGGATTGAATTGTATAGTATTAGAAAAAATGCCTGGCAGTATTAGTTCTAGCTCTTTACATTTCGAGTTCAAATCCTACCAAGGTTACCTTTGCCTTTCACCCAACTGGGGTTAATGTGATAAAATAACAGCCAACTGCTAGGGTGCTGTAATCAACCATGCTTCCCACTCCCCACCTCAAATATATGGCCGTATGTGCCTATCACTGAAGATTAATTAGACATCAAGTGAAGGATTTTTTTAATATTTATTAACCCTTCAACATTCAGCCATACTCTGTCAAATGTAATTCTTATTTATTCACATTCATCATCATCATCGTCGTTTAACGTCTGCTTTCCATGCTGGCATGGGTTGGATGATTTGACTGAGGTCTGGAGAGTCCGGAGGCTGTGCCGGGCTCCACTCTGATCTGGCAAAGTTTCTACAGCTGGATGCCCTTCCTAGCGCCAACCACTCCGAGAATGTAGTGGGTGCTTTTTACGTGCCGCTGGCACGAGGGCCAGTCAGGCAGTACGGGCATCGACCATGCTTGAATGGTGCCTTTTACGTGCCACCGGCATGGGAGCCAGTCACGTGGCACTGGCAATGATCACGCTCTGTTCTTACTTTGTTCTTGCCTCACCGCATGTGTCACAAGAGATGGCCATGCATTGGATCTTTCCCTATTTAATCCCTCCCATTCAATCACCCATTTTAACGATTCCCATTAACAAACCCCACACCTATCACATTATTGTGCCTGTGTGTTTATTGTCTGGTGTTACTTTGTTTACATCCCAATAACTTAGCAGTTTGGTAAAAGGGACCAATAAAATAAGTTCCAGACCTAAAATGTAAGCACTGGGGTCAATTTTCTTTAAATGAACCCATCAAGGTGGTGCCCCAGCATGAATGCAGTTCAATAACTAAAACAAGGGGGGGGGGGAGAATAATAATTTAGGCTTTATAAGGCCAAGACGTAGGATACAATTTTAGGGTAATTTCACTGCTATTTCTAGGAAATTTGAGTTACTATATAGAGGCTCCCACATTAGCTTGCAGTTTTGAAGCGTTGAGTGATGACAGATGATGATGATGATGATAATGATGATGGGTGACAACAGATGTGCAATGGAAGAACTGCCAATGTTAGCAGAGTTTGCAGACAACCTGATAAGAGAGATTAGTCTATAAATTCTGTAGCAGAACAATTCAGCATCGCTCGTGACAAACAATGGTAATACGGTAGCAGCAGCAGCAGACATGTCTGTAGCATCAATTGAAGAATGATTTAGTCACATCAATAACAATCGAAACTACTTTAACTGCTTTCCACTCTCCTCATCAGCCTAATTTTTTAACTATTTATGTGTGTGTGTGTGTGGGGGGGGGCTGTATGCACAAGTGAATATACATAGTGAATATACATACACACATACACCTATATATTTATGTATGCATATACACACAGGTGT
>NC_068998.1:2050657-2053032 GCF_001194135.2 Octopus bimaculoides | reverse complement strand
TGTGTGTGTGTGTGTGTATATATATATATATATATATATATATATATATATGCATGGTTGTATGTGTGTGTGGTAAGAAACTTGCTTCCTAACAACATGGTTCCAGGTTCAGTCCAACTGCGTGGGACCTTGGGTAACTGTCTTTTATTATAGCCTTGGGCTGACCAAAGACTTGTGAGTGAATTTGATAAACGGAAACTAGAAGAAGCCCATCGTAATATATATATAATTTATGTCTATATTTGTGTGTGCGTCTGTGTTTGTGCCCCCACCATCGCTTGACAACCAATGCTGGTGTGTTTATGTCCTCGTAACTTAGTGGTTTGGCAAAAAGAGAACGATAGAATAAGTACTAGGCTTACAAAGAATATGCAATTTGTTTGACTAAAGCAGTGCTCCAACATGGCCGCAGTCAAATGACTGAAACAAGTAAAAGAAGAAAAGAATAAAAACTATATATAAGGTTTGCTGAGTTAGAGGTTAAAATAACTGTCTAAGGGATAGAAGTATCCATTACATGATGATGATGATGATGATGATGATGAATATTATCGACAGTAACCTCAAAGTTTCAGTCAGTAGGTTTGAGTGGAGCAGTAATTAGGTTTTAGGGTAGATTGTTAAGGAGAGGTGCTTTGGAGAAATTTTTATTGAATTTGGGGCAGTGTTATTCTTTAGAATTTTGTAAGCAGGTGTGGATATTTAGGTGTGTCCTTTTTGGTAGGTAGGTAGGTATGGGATAGGTCAGTAGTTTTAGTTTTATTGTTTTGTTTCTTTCTTTTATATATCCTTGTAAGATGGATATATAATTAACAAAGCAAACAGGAAAGGAAGTATTCGCATGAGACTCCACGTTCTCAATCACGGCTCACATCTACTACAAAAGAAATTAATCACCTAAAATAATTGGTTTAGGGTTTCGTGTCTCTTAACCACAAGAAATGTATCATTTACGCTTTCCATTTGGTCATGTGATACACAGCAGCTGACAGACTAATCTCTGTATCTCCATGTTACCAGCAACCTCCAACCTCTCCCTCCACCCCTCCACATGTTTCATTATCACTGTTTACATTCACCAGCTCCTCCCCGTCTCATTTGCTTACACACACACACACACACACACACAATCGTGTGCACGCATACATATCTTAAGCAGACTTTAATGCACACACACACACACACACACACAATCATGACTGCATGTACAAATATGCACTCACAATCACAACTGCACATTTCTATTCTAAGCCACCCACACAACAACTAATATATATACATGTTCAATTACAGGCACAGGTGTGGCAAGAAGTTTGCTTCCCAACCACATGGTTCCAAGTTCAGTCCTACTGTGTGGCACCTTGGTTGAGTGTCTCCTACAATGGTCTTGGGCCAACCAAAGCCATGGGAGTGGATTTGGTTGACAAAAGCCAAAAGAAGCTCATCATATATATATATATGTGTGTATATAATCAAATACAATGGACAGCTCTCATTTGATTATAATGCACCAAGGGGATTTATGACTTGTCGGACACCCTAGAGTATACCAACGATGTACTATTCAAAGTAACGCGTGATTTGGACCAGCCCCTAGGCTCTAAATACTCATAGGATTGGTTTTTCTCTGTGTACACAACCAGAATATCGTATCTGATACCAACCGTAGGCCAGAACCACAGAGATTACCCAACCCCCACCTAGTACATACCTTCTCAAGTACCCGATTCTATTTCAATCCTCATTTTACTATGTGTGTGTGTGTGTGTGTGTGTGTGTGTGTGTGTGTGTGTAAAACTTAGATATGTTTCAACCAAAGATTGTTCCAGGTCATGTCTAACTTAACAGCACCGCCTGATAGGATTATCTAATTCCTTTTTAAGTCAAGTCTTGTGGTATTATGGTCCATTCAAGTAGGGAGTTCTTGTTGAGTGAGTGGTATCCAGGTATGGGCGGCTTATCAGGTATTCCCTGAGTTCAGGTCATTTGGGCAATGCCGGTGGTATATTCAAATTCATTGGTACACTTGAGTTTCAAGCCCGATGCTAGTCATCAGCCATTGTATGTGTATGTGTATATATATATATATATATATATATAAATTAATAGTTATCGCCAAGCCAACATGGCAGTCCCAAAATTAGGACGAAAGCTGCCGTGAATTAGCTCCAAGAAGCCATCGCCTCTAGCTAGCTATGTGACACACGAAACCTGTGTCCTTTATAACCTTCGAACAGGGGAGGTCAGCAGTGTCCCCCTGCTGGTTTGGCATCTGCAGACTAGACTAGTTTCAGGGTGTTGCCCCTTGTCAATGCAGAGTAGCCAAGCCTTAGCCAGGCGGCGCTGCTGACTATCTGCTCGAAGGTTATTTATCT
>NC_068998.1:2045124-2047573 GCF_001194135.2 Octopus bimaculoides | reverse complement strand
GTGTGTGTGTGTGTGTGTGTGTGTGTGAATTTTCATTGTATCATAATGAATGGAGAAATAAATAAATAAACGGAGTTCTGAGGAAAATGAGATTTTTTTCCAATATGTTGTGATAATAGAGAGGAGTCGGATTAGTTTTCTGCTATGCTTGATAAATAATGGATGTACTGTTGTTGTGCCTGTTGCACAAACAATGCTGTGAAGTATGAACAACATGTTAAGCACCACTGAGCAATAACTGATGCTATTTTCTAAATACTAGAAGGCCCTGCTGAGCTGAATACCATTATGAAGTAGGAACTACTGCTGTAAACCTAAAACCAGTTACAACAATGAAACCAAGTAGAAAAAGAAGATGGAGTAGAAGTAGAATAGAAAGAGAAGAACCGTTTCCATTTTAGAATAAAATGAATATTGGTTTCGAATTTTGGCACAAAGCCAGCAATTTCAGGGAAGAGGGTAGGTCGATTGCGTTGATCCCAGTGCTCTTATGTGGTATTTATTTTATCGACCCCTGAGAGGAAGAAAGGGAAAGTTGACCTGAGCAGAATTTGAAATCAGAATGTGAAATCAAACGAAATGCACAAAGCATATTGCCCAGCATACTAATAATTCTGCCAGCTCGCTACCATACTATTTGATATCAAAGATAAAACTAATAACTGGTATCGTGACTGGTCCCGTGCCGGTGGAACATAAAAAGCACCATTCGAGCATGGTCATTGCCAGTGCCGCCTGGCACTGAGTTTTTAAACACTTGAGTTCACATGGCTGATTGTAATTTAGGTGTCCATGTAGTGTCAGGTTGACATAGATACCTTGCTGGTCCTCCTGACCCTCAACCCTGCGGAACATTCAAGATGTTGCAGCTGGAAGACAGAAGTGTGCTACACCAGCATGGGCTGTTTATATTTTATTTAAAGATCCTGAAAGGATGAAAGCTAAAGTTGACATTGGTGGGATTTGAACTCAGAGAAAGGAGAGCTAGAACAAATATTGCAACAAAGCCAAAATGCTGCTCTAACAATTCTACCAATTGACTGTCTGATATGTGACTGCCCTGAGTGGCACTCAACATTACTTGCTGGGAGTGGCACTCAACATATTGCCTGCCATAATTGACACTCGAGATTATCTGCCATGAGTGACATCAGGCACACATGAGAATGCAGAATGTAGTAAACCAAAACATGTTAATTAACATTTTCCATCCCCACCACCACCTATAATAAAAATTGATTATCTAAATGACTAATCTTGATTAATAAAAAAAGAAAAGGAGATAACACCAAAATGAATCAAATAAGACCTGCAGTGGGGGAACTTTGGCAATGTGGAGATAACTCCAGCTATGTTTCAGTCTAATTAACCCTTATTAGTAATAATTAGTCTAATTAACCCTTCTAATTTATAGTGCATTATGTTATAACTTCAAGATTTCAATGATGTGATTGTTAATTTCAAGAATATCAGCACCATCCAATCGTGGTCGATGCCAGCTCTTCTGGCCCCTGTGCCGGTGGCACGTATAAAGCACTGACTACACTCTCCTAGTGGTTGGCATTAGGTAGGGCATCCAGCTGTAGAAACCCTGCCAGATCAGATTGGGGCCTGATGCAGCCTCCTGGCTTCCCAGACTCTAGTCAAACCGACCAATCCATGCCAGCATAGAAAACGGACGTTAAACGATTATGATGATGATGATGGTGGTAGGAGTGAGATTCCAGATCTAGCTGGTTTGAACATAAAACAGGTAAAATATCTGGATTTCCTATGGCTGGTTTCAATGGTAAAGGGTTAAATCCTGCCAACCGTTGCAAGGCTTATAAACTAAAGAACCCTTTAAGTACTGGAGTTGATTTATCTGATCGCCCAAAAATGAGCCAACATGCAAATTGGTAATAAAGGGTTTTGTTGATGAATCAAAGACAAAGGGATAGAAATTTGAAGGCATTCAGGACGATATATAACCACCCTCAAGGTTAGTTATTATAGCACAGCAGAGCCAGAAATTCTTCAGTGACTCCTAAAACTAATTGCATGAGCACTACAAGAACTGTTGGTGGCCAACTGAATAGATGTGCAGCATCATCTGCCAGCAGCCAAGAAGAACTGGAACTAAAATGTCAAAATTAAGAGGTCAGGTACCTAAGGTCAAAGGTTATGGAGAGATGAGGAGGGGTGGGGCAGAAGGCTTTTCGACAGCAGTGAGAGAAAAATGGGTTTGACTGATTGATTGATTAACACACACACACACACACACACACACACACACACACAAGCACAGAAATATATATATGCTTGTGCGTGTGCATATATGTGCTGGTGTATATACACACAAGCACGCACAAACACATATACATGTATACACACAAATACATGCACACACACACACGAAGAGAGAAACAGGTATACAAACACACAAACGCACGTGTATGTATGCATGTAT
>NC_068998.1:2037987-2045083 GCF_001194135.2 Octopus bimaculoides | reverse complement strand
TATATATATATATATATATATATATATATATGAGCACACGAAAACGTACACATATACATACATACACCCCCACCCCCACACACGACAAGATTCTGCCAGGCTTCCGTGTACCAAATAGCAAATTCCATTTAACAATTCCATAGAATACAAACAACAATTGCTAACAGCACAGATTCAAGGCCATACATTTGGCAGAAGTGTGCAGCGGCACCATTCGATTAACTCGCAGCACTTGATAAATATATTAATCTTAGTTTGACCCCCAGAAGGATAAAAAAGTAAGGTCGACCTCAGCGTGATTCGAATCCAAAAGTAAAGGGGCATAACTAAATATGGCAAGGGCCTTCTTGTAGGATCTTTACCGTTGCTGCCACTCACGATAAAGGACTTTGCTACTGAATCTATCACAAGGGTACAGAAGTTTTAAGGAGACGATTTATATATAACCACCCCCAGTTCTGACTGATACATCATTTCCTCGACTCCAGAACGATGAAAGGCAAAGTCAACGACGTAATAGGATTCGAACTCGCAAAATAGAGTTCCATAATTAAATAGTACAAATTGTTTTGACAGTAACTCTACTGATTTTAGTTATCCACTGCCCTTATTAAGGATTTCTATATTTACCACAAAGGGCAAATAACAAAACACTGTCGAAAAAGAAATCCCCCAAAAAACAGAGGTCACTTAGGAAACGTACTCACTCCATATCCTCTCTCTCTCTCTCCCTTTATACTGCATCTACTCTTTCTGTCACCTCCCCATTCACTCTCTCTCCTACATTATCTATAATCCCCCCTCTCTGTCTCACGATGTATTTCTCTCTTTTACTCTCATCCACCATCTGTGTATGTATCTTACTCCCATTTGTTGTGCGTATGTATGTGTATGCACTTGTGTGTGTGTGTGTGAATGTAACTCTGTCTCTCACTTGTTCACTCCCTAACTCTTTCACTGATTCTCTCTTACTTTCTCGCCCCTCCCCCTCTCTCTCTCTCTCTGTATATATATATTTATATATATGAGAGAGAGAGAGAGAGAGAGAGAGAAGAAAGAACTCGCCTTACAAACATCGTCCATCTGTGGTAGTAATAAATAAACATGGCAATTGTTGCTAACCACAATGTCAGAGCTGTCATTCAGACAAGGAAAATAACGGCGACACACACACACATATATATATATATAAACATAGGTATTCTTCCATTACAAACAACATAGTTCTCCTTAAACGTATATATACATATATATAAACAAGATAAACAAAAATACTGCGATCCGACCTGTTAACATATACGCACACACACACACGCACATCAATATTGTGTTACGTATACGTATAACACATTACATAAACTATATGTACACGACATATATATGTGTGTATGTATGTATATATACATGCATAACAGGCATTATATTTACCTATATAGTACATAATGGCAGTACTCCAGCATGGGCTTGGGTATCATGTGAAATGAATCGTGTAAATGGCTGCACACACCCACCCATACATACTCCAAGCTGTGCCCCCACTCTGGTCAGTCCAGTGACTGAAACTGGTACATGACATACATTCTCATATATATATATATGTATATATATATACACACACATTGTATAAGCGCATGTATGTATATATTGTATGTGCGTTTACCGGAATATATATGCATATACATGTACTTGTATATATGTATGTAACGTGTATGTGTTTGAACATATATATATATATATATATATATATATGTAGTGTATGTGTGTATATATGTAGATACACACACACACACACACACGTAGGTGTGTGTACCATGTCATTAATTGATCAGCCCCCCCCCCCTCTTTTGGAAACAAAAATACATCAAAATAAGTAAGAATATAACGTGATAATCTTTCGTTTTCAGTACAATTTACAAACGAAAGATTGCCATATAACTTACCTTTTTTTTCAAAAAAAAGGACAAGAGGATCAAAGCCGTTAATTATCCAAAAATATTTCCAAGTCTTCCTTCTCCTGTAAACATGAATACCAGGGTTCAATTTCTCGTAGTTCCACCTCAGAAGAATGAGTTCTTGCCAAAAGCCGACACCAGACTCCTTTCTCCCACCCTCCCTCTCTCTATATATATACTATGTGCGAGTGTGTATGTGTGTCTTGCCCTTTCTCTCTTACTTTCTCTCTCTCTATATATATATCTTGCACTATTACTCTCTCTCTCTCTCTCTATATATATATATATATATATATCTGTCTTTCCTACTCTGTCTTTCAATCAGTTTCTCTCTCTCAGTCTTTGTTGTCCTTATTTTCTTACTAATTAAAAATTATTTCCCTGTTTTATACAGATAACAATAAACAGCGATCCATAACGAAACAAGGCATATATCTATATATATATATATATCTGTGTGTATGTGTTGGTAGACAACAGTATATCCTTGATATCATGTCATTCTAGAGCAAACTTGCTGTTGCTTGTCTCTCCCCTCTCCTGTGTTTATTTCTCCTCTTTTCACTTTCTTTCTCCGTTTCGCTTTTGGTCAACATTATTTTCGATAATGTTAATAAATAACAGAGTTATAATCGCTGTTCCGGGCTGTTGTTCTTTCATTCAACAGCAGATGTGGAATTAGAAACGATGGAATAAGGATAAGACAAATGGTAAATCATGTTACGTTGTACGTATATATATATAATTGTGTGGGTCCCATGAAACGGAATCCCAGCAGCAGCTTCGTCTGCGGTGATGCTGGACATCAAGAGATGTTGAAGTTATCTCCCGTTAATGGACCTCTCGTGTAAAAGAAGCCGGAGGAGGGGGAGAAAAAGATATCGTAAGATATGGAGAGAGGGAGAGGGAGAGAAAGACAAAGAAACAGAGAAAGGGAAAAAGATAGGGAAAGAGAGAAAGAAAGACAGAATGCGAGAGCGGAGAGAAGGAAAAAAACACAAAGAGCGACAGAGAGAGAGAGAGAGAGAAATATAAGAAAGAGGGAGAGTGAAAGATAGAAACCGCAGATGCAATCAATGCGCATGCTCCAACTGACACACCTGCTTCTGCTTGGTTTTGCTTTCAACAGTAGTATTAGAAGACATACCTACAGTATAGGGCTCCACCCGACTTTATTCCTTTGTAATATACTGAATAATTAATTTTTTATAATAGAGTTTTTCAAAGATATGTTTCCGAAGGCTTAGTTGACGATTGTACTGATGAAGTTTTTTTTTATGCAAATTCAAAATTTATTCGAAAAGAAAAATTCATATCTTTTAACCATTCAGTGCTTATCATCATTGGAAAACATATTAGAAAAAAATGTTATTCATTGTTAATATAAAACTGGAACGCACAATACCAAAAATTCCGACTTCATATTTAGCTTTTAACCTAGTACAGTACATTAGAAGGAAATCGAAACTATTCAATATTACTTTCGATTTATAATCTTGGAGATTAATCGTTAAGTAGCACAATCTTTTTTATTGCGCCTTCCAATTTCATGTTGATACCATTGTGCAATACAAGAAAAAAAATCAACCCTGGATGTCAAATTCTTTTTCGTATTGTGAAATGATCATGAGCAGAAAAAAAAAAAAAAATTAAATTCCTTTTTAAATCAACATAATTGGCATTTAAACATTCAAAAGCATATTTCTGCAAAGTCTCAATGAAATATATGCGTCATTAATAAAGGTATGAGAAAAAAGAAAACCCAACAAATTCGTGGGGTACCAAACGGTAGAGATACCTGCTATAGTTGGGGCGAATATCATGTAGCACTACATTATGTCATGTTTTCTACCTTCTCTTTAAGAGGGATGTGATTTGAAGGAGAGATTTGGCTGCTATTTTTAGCAAATCGAGTCAATATTGGTTTCAAATTTGGCACAAGGCCAGCAATTTCGGGGGGAAGACTAAGTCGATTAGATCGACCCCAGTGTTTCTCTGGTACTTATTTTATCGACAGCCGAAAGGATGAAAGGCAAAATCGACCTGGGCGGAATTTGAACTCAGAATGTAAAGACGGACGAAATGCCACTAAGCATTTCGTCCGGTGTGCTTACGGTTCTCTCAGCTCCCCGCCTTAGATTGGGTCAATATTAAGACCAGATACGGGTTACCTTTCTCGAGAAGCGGGCCGCATGATACATGCAGACTGCATTACTAAACAAATTCAAAGTAATTTTTCGTTAGGCAGATCATTCAGAAAGTCCTGCAGTTTGCCCACAACTGAGTTAGAGGCTCTTCTACTGGTTGGCTGATCAAACTGACCCATGGCCAAAGGTGTTCCAGCTGTGACCACCCTGTCTTTTATCAAGTTATACTTTATCTCGGATTACCATTGTGCAATGAATCGTCTTTTGAAAAGACGGTAGGACAGGATTTGAGGGAGATTTGGCTATAATTTCTAGCAGGTCAAGGTGCACATTGAGAGACCTATCTCGTTCCGTGAAGGTTATTTACCTGCGAATTTTCGTAATTAGCAATTGTCTCCCTTGTTTAGACTACAGGCAACAACGCAGTTTCTCTTTCTTTCACTTTCCCTCTTCCCTACCTACTTACTCTCTCTTTAGCTGGCTCTCTGTCTCTCCCTCTTTCTTCACCATCTATCTATCTATCTATCTATCTTTCCCCTGACTTCTCTCTCTTCTATCTCTCTTATTTCTTTCTTTTCCCTTCTTTTTCTCTTTTTCCCTCTCTGTCTCTCTCTTTTACTCGCCCTCGCATTCTTTCCCCTCTACTTTCTCCTCCATCTCTTTCACCCCCACTCTCTCAAGTTCACCTTGCACTACCGTCACCATAACCAAGGGTGCCCCTACACCATTGGACAACCAGCTAGAAATAGCAAGTATTGTTTCATACCTGACTATGCACACACAAAAAAGAAAAAAAACTAAGCAATTTTTCTTTTACTGCACATCCACCTCCTCTTCCGCCGCCACCTCATCATCATCATCATCATCATCATCTTTATTAAAAGAAACAAATACATTTTACATGCAGATAAATCATTCTTTTTCCACTCTGTGGTAGCACAAGTTGATAAAGTTTTGAAAATCATCTTAAATTCATTAAACATGCAAATTTATTCATCCCCATTTTCTAATCTCATAGATTCATCCCCTTTTTCTGACCCCATGGCCTCAATGCTTCAAAAATTGGGTCACATTCAAACTGTGACTTACATACATAGAAAAAGAAGAGCTGATAAAATGAGATGGTCCATAGATCTGCTCAATCAGGGTTAAGCACCCACTCACCCCCACCATCAACTCTACCACCACCGCCACTGCCCCACCTCCATCACCACCACCACCAACACAACTCCCCTCTTCATCCTGGTTACAACTCCTGTCACTATAACCATCATCACTGCTACTACATAGGTGTGTGTAAGTATGTATGTATGTATATATATGAGTATGTATGTATGTATTCTCATGCATATAGCTACATATGTAGACATGCTCATATGTATATTTAAGTGATAAACTTCTGGAAAGTTTTACGGATTTTTACAGTTCTAGTGATGGATTGGATCTGTACTCTTCGAATCAGCTTTCTCCTTTCTGGTTTTGAAAAGCCTAATTTCTCAAGAGTGGTATTTAGGCAGTGTGTCACATACCCTAAGGCCCCAATAATTACAGGTGTAAACCTGAACTTGTAATCTAGATGGAGTAACTATTCTCATTTTCACTGATCTTCAGCTTGATGTCTCTTCTGTATTTTAATGATTATAAATCTTTCACTGACGAGGAAGCTGGTTTCCAACAAAGACACACGGCTCCATCTTTGGGATGTAGTTAACACAGACAACTTCACGTTTTTACTGTTCCACTCACAGATTACACTGAGGCCAATTTTGTCTTTCATCCTTCCAGAATTGATGAAATAAAGTACCAAATGATTACCAGCATTCATAGTACTGACTAAGCTCCCCAACTTCCAAAGTTGTCAGCCTTATGTCTAAATCAAAACCCCTATTATTCTTCTTTGAATACCATTTGCCAATCGTTCCAAAATAGCTTGTTCTGGTTTAAAGTTCACTGCACATTTTCTATATTCGAAAAGTCGTTTTACTTGTTATCAAGCAGTTCAGTTTGATTACATGTGTCGGTCTTAATGTGCTCAACATTGATTTAAGAAAAACTATGGGGTTGTTTTTTAAATTTTTTTTGTATTAGTTGTCATGTTTTTCTTTTTGTCAGTGTTGCTGCATCAACAAAGGCTGTTTTGAAGTTACTTGTTATCGTCAACATTACCTTTATCCTCCTCCTTACCATTTCCGTCGGATAACATCAGTGGTGTGGAGAGAGGAGGCTGGTATGCATGGGTGACTGCTGGTCATCCATAAACAACCTTGCCTGGACTTGTGCCTTAGAGGGTAACTTTCTAGGTTCAATCCCAGTCATTCATGACCAAATGGGATCGTTATATACCTTACATACCTATATGTGTATATTTATATGGACATATGTATGACAAGCTTCTTTCAGTTTCCGTCTACCAAATCCACTCACAAGGCTTTGGCCAGCCTTGGGCTGTAGTTGTGTAGTGGGAGGCACTTCCTGAAGATGCCATGCAATGGAACTGATCCTAAAATCCCATGGTTGAGAAGCAAGCTCCACAACCACACAGCTATGGGTGTTAGTGTGTGGGTTTGTGTAATTACCCTAAAAATAAGTTATATGATAAGAAGAATGAGGTTCATAACCCATAGATATGTACACCACACACACATGAGTGTGTGTGTGTGTGAAGTCAGCTAAAATAATAACCGTTATCAGATAAGGTAAATCTATTCAAAACATGGTTGTTAACCTTAATAAATATGAGATATTTTACTGTTATCTTGGTCTTTGGTAAAAAAAAAAAATGCAGAACAGGAGACATCATCATCATCATCATCATCATCGTTTAACGTCCGCTTTCCATGCTAGCATGGGTTGGACGATTTGACTGAGGACTGGTGAAACCGGATGGCAACACCAGGCTCCAGTCTGATTTGGCAGAGTTTCTACAGCTGGATGCCCTTCCTAACGCCAACCACTCAGAGAGTGTAGTGGGTGCTTTTACGTGTCACCCGCACGAAA
>NC_068998.1:2029843-2037012 GCF_001194135.2 Octopus bimaculoides | reverse complement strand
GAAGTTGTTTCCTGTTTGTTTGCAGTCTTTATTGCACCTGAACATCTGCCACAAACAAAAACTAACTTGCTAGTTAACCTGCCTTTGATGTTGCTGCACCTCTTATGTGTCCATAGCTTGCACCGGGTACATCTTATAGAGTTACTACCTACTCCTTTTATGTTGCTGCACCTCTTATGTGTCCATAGCTTGCACCGGGTACATCTTATAGAGTTACTACCTACTCCTTTTCTACATACTGAGCAGGGCCATCTACCCTTGGCATAATTTTAATTATTCTCACCTATGGTATTTATGATATTAATTACAAGCTAAGGAAAGAATTTTTGGGTGGTCACATGATCTGTGTGTATGTATGACTGTTTCCCCCCACTATGCTGCTTGACAACTGGTGCTGGTTTGTTCACGTTCCATTGACATAGTGGTTCAGCAAAAGAGACTAATAGAATATGAACCATGCTTAAAAAAAGTGCTGGGGTCAATTCATTTGGCTAAAAACTCTTCAAGGCAGTGCCCCAGCATGGCCACAATCTAATGACTGAAACAAGTATAAACAAAAAAAGGATATAAAAGCAGCAACGAAGGGGATTTCTATGAAAAGTTGAACCTTTCAGAAATAGAAAAGGAAACCGGTTTCATATCACACAGCCTATTGTGTTAAATATGCAGAAGTCAATGAGGAAAATCTCTACATTGTTACTAGACCTAGTAGAAATAGCAACCAAACCTCCCTCAATTCATACTCTAATGTTGACTATGTGCTAGCTAGCCATAGTGAAAATAGCAGCTTAATTTCCTTCAAATCACACCTCATCT
The DNA here is from genome assembly GCF_001194135.2 of Octopus bimaculoides. Taxonomy (NCBI): domain Eukaryota; kingdom Metazoa; phylum Mollusca; class Cephalopoda; order Octopoda; family Octopodidae; genus Octopus; species Octopus bimaculoides. The sequence goes on along the minus strand of NC_068998.1, from coordinate 2,036,196 downwards.
TGTGTGTGTGTCGTAGTAGTTGACCTCGTGAGAACTGTACGTACTGAAGGTGGTATTTGTAACTGGTTTAGCCTGACTCTTACTGGTAACTGTGTCACCAAGACTGGCTTAACAGTCCCAGATAATGACACTTCTCTTAGACATCACAAACAACATGGCCTAAAAAAATGATTTGTACCAGTAGAATGTTGATTTTCATGTCAAAAGTGATCAAATCTTTTCAGGAACATTCATAACTATTTCTACCTTGTTGTTGTTGTTGTTGTTATTAGGGTGGCGAGCTGGCAGAATTGTTAGCACACCAGGCAAAATGATTAACAGCATTTTATCTGTCTTCAGATTGTGAGTTCAAATTCCACCGAGGTCAACTTTGCCTTTCATCCTTTCAGGGTTGATAAATGAGTGCCAGCAAAACACTGATGAGGAGGAGGGGTGTCTGATATAATCAACCAGTCTCCCCCCACCCCCTGCCAGACATTGCTTTTTGCTTAACCCTTTTGTTACCATATTGAGGTATTGTTTTACAGTCAAATACTCCTCTCCTGTTACTAACCCCTTATTTGTTTTGCAATTAAGGGGTTTCTTATTTTGTCTTCAAAGGCATAAAGCCAACAGACATCATCATTCAATGTCTGCTTTTCTGTGCTTGTATGGGTTACACAAAATTAATTGAGGCAAATTTTCTATGGCTGGATGCCCTTCCTGTCACCAAACTTCTTTCAGTTTCTATCTACCAAATCTACTCGCAAGGTTTTGGTTAGTCCAGAGCTATAGTCAAAGATAATTGCCCAAGGTTCCACACCTTGGGACTGAACCACAAACTCCATGGCTGGGAAGCAAATTTCTTAACTACATAGCCATGCCTGCACACACAAACACACATAATCGAGAGAGCTGCTATGTGGTTGCCAAACCTGCAAGAAACAACAGTTAAACCTCTCTGTTGCCTTAAATAAGGAAGGGATATTTTCTAATGTCGTCTGCATATCACACTTTTGATCAAGAGTCATCGCAGTCAGGACTGACCTGAAGTTAACCCCCACCACACACACACACACAATCATGCATGTATGCATAAATGATTGTACACATACATATATGTGATAGCTGTATACATACGCAATAACATGCAGATAAAATCACTGAATTTATTAAACTAGAGAAATAACAAAAAAACAGGAAAAATATAAACAAAAAAACAAAACGAGTTTTCATAAAAATTGTGATTTAATGAATATTTTTCAGTTTTTTTTCTTTGTTTTCCCCACTTCGTCCCCGTAAACACACACACACAGGCTTTGAACTCAAAACTTCTCAGTTGCATTCACTTAACTGTATTTCATTTGTCAGTCAAGTCTTTCGCTGTTCCTCAACATTTTGGTTTTTCTTCCAGAATCAATCTTCTTCACTTCCAGACTATTAACTGTGGAACACATTCAGAATACCTTGGCCAGTCTTTCAATGCCATTTTCTTTTTTTTTTTCTTCATTCCTTCTTCGCAACTCAGTCTCCAATTCAAAACAGATTTTAAACAAAACAATTTGAAGACAGACTAAAAACATCTGCCTCTTTTTTTCTTTTTTTTTTTATTGCTTTCATTTCAATTTTGCTAATAATGTTTTCTTTTTGTGTCAGTGAAAGAACAGAGACAGATGATTTTTTTTTCAAAAACAGGCTGGAAACAGTTTTCACACTGCTTCGTCTCTCTCCTCTTGTAAAGCACTGAGTTTGCAAGATGGTGACTACAGTAGTCAATGGCTTAGAAACTGTTACAGTTTTTGGAACGGTAACAGGTGCCAGTAGTAGTAGTAGTAGTAGTAGTAGTTCTAAGATATGACAGTATTTACGATGTCATAATTCTTCACCGGCAGCTTCAAATACATTGCTGCTATAAGCCAAGTCCCAGTAAAATTCCACGCCACATTTGCGGAACTGTTCCCGAGCAAAACTTTCTGTTGGGCACGCCTTGAACTTCATTTCACCAAAGCCACGTGTCTTCGTTGTCCCCTGAGAGAAAATGACAGAAACAAAGAAAAAAAAAACATTTAAAAATTGAGTTAATTGGTTAAAAGTTAACCAACCAATAGCCAAATAAATAAAAAGGAGTGAATTATAACTAATGCATGTGTTTGTTGTTGACATAATGACCCTCCCAAAATGCATTGAAAGATGACTATTTTCTTTAACCCTTTTGTTACCATATTTCTGTTGAAATACACTGCCTTCATTTCAATTAATTTTTAAAACAAGAATGAATTTAGTAATATAACTGTCATTATTAAGCTGAGGTTTACAACAAATTAACAGAAAATTTTGATGAAAGATTTTAGTTTAGATCACATTAAATCAAGAAGTTTGTATCTTAAACCAGGGCAGTCTCAGGTTGGTTGTTAACAAAATGGTTAATGATTTAGTGGCAGGAGAAGGGACAGAACCCATAACACTTCACAACTGATGAGTGGGGAAGAAAGGAAGATACTATCAAACCTGTGACCTCTTTTACTGCTTCTAAAACAGATGACTCTTATGAGAGGCAACCAAGCATCAGTTGGTTGTGTCAAACTGGAAGATGAATTAAGCCCACAACGCAGAAACACATACCAACTTACAACATAATTCCCCCCACACACACATAGTTGATTGAAGGTCATTAGGGTAGAACACACCTGAAGCTGAAGGTGCTACTGAGTGGAATTGAACCTGGAACAATGTAACTGAAAAACACTTTTCTTAGTAAATGAGAATAAAACCTCAACAGTCCTTACCTCCCACACCAATGTACATTTGTTGGTCTTGGCAGATTCCTCCTCTGAATCACTATCATCTAAACAAATAAAATAAACAACAACAGAAATTAATTAGCTGAAAAGGTAATTACACAGTTTTTGTTAACAAACTTCAAGTTCTCACTAATCCATCATAGTTTTTATTAACTGCAGGCTGTCTTTAATCCATAACTGAATCCCTAGTTTATCTTGTCTTCAGCTGTTGAAGCTCACTTTGGAAACAAGAACTAAAAAAAGCAAAGCAGTTAATCACTTTTGCGAATGAATGAGGACGGCAGTGTGAAAAAGTGCCACACCCTAGCAGTTGAGGGAACCTGTCGAAGAGGTAGACCCAAGAAGACCTGGGATGAGGTGGTGAAGCACGACCTTCAAACATTGGGCCTTACCGAGGCAATAATTAGTGACCGAGACCTTTGGAGATATGCTGTGCTTGAGTAGACCCAACAAGCCAAGTGAGACCATAACCTATGATGGGCGTTCACACAGCCACTTCATCATCATTATCACAGAATCTCATTTAGAGAACTTCAATATTTAAGTTTTTAAAAAAAATCTGTATCACAATTGAACCTCTGGATGGGTGTAAGACAAAAACAAACAAATAATCACCCTCGTCTTTGGTGTGCTGCTGGGTTTCGGCCCATTTTATCCGATGGAGGATCAAACGTTTGAATTTCCTCTGTTGTTTTGGACCTGTAGGAAGAAAGCGTTCATTAACAATTAACATTAATCAAAGGATTTGGATTAACTAACAGGATTTACAATGACAATGAGGTGGTGGTGGGGGGGAAGAGCCATGAATTAATGAAAACTGTTTTATCACTGAAATGTGAACTCCCTAAAATACAACTATTTAGTTTACACTCAGGTTTAATTTGTATAGGGTCCTCTTTGGATTGTTGGTCTCCTTGATCATTGATTCACATTTATATATATATATACATACACACACATATATATATACACACAGAGACATATAAACACACATATATATGTATGTATGTATGTATATGGTGATTGCTGTTTCCTTGCCAATGACATTTTAGACTTTCCATCCATGACCTCTCAGATGATCATTCACTCCACTGCAGATCTGCATGGTTTGAAGTCTGCCCAAGTCTTCACTCTTGCATCACCATCGGACTTTCTGTAGATGGAATGACAAATGAGATCACCATAACAAGACATCTGTACAGAATTGGATTATAACGAGAAACGCTTGTATAACACGAGTACAACTCTCTGAGTCTCCATGATTAGAGACCCTAGTGACAGGCCGAAGAAGCAAGATGACCAATAATCACATGAGACCTCATGTTTTACATCACAGTACCCGTCTCGTAGAAGGATGCTGTGAGAACAGCTAGGGGACCCTCACACCCAGTGATTTTTACTGCATGCCCTGACACCAACCAAAGTTATTTCTATATCCCTGTGCTCAGATGAATTGCCATCATATATGCTAGATAACCCATAACTGGGACCCTGACTGGTACAACTACTTCGGCTCAGAATAGACCCCAGAACAATAGTGTCTAGAATGTAGTTCCATACTATCCAAACCCTGAAATGCCTGAACCAAAGCCCCACCACTGGATGAAGTTTAAAGTTTAAAGATGCCAACTTCTTAACTACACGACTATGTAATAAGAACAAGAAAGATAACTCTTACCTCCTTCGACAACCACGACGTTGCAATCTTTGTACAGAACCACGATACCAGTCATGAATAACTGATTGACGTTTGTCTCGATTTTGAACTTTCGAGCTGGGTTACTGAGATCGCGTATTCTGAAAGAATGAACGAAAACGTTAAGAATGGAATTGAGGGTAAATACTGAATAAACGTGTTTGTTCCTCACTGAGAATCCCACGCTAAAAAATTATTAACTCTCTGCTCAATCAGAATAGTTCCGTTTGCTTGCAATTTCAAGAATCTGATAAAAATAATCATCATCATCATCATTTAAAGTCCATTGTCCATGCTGGCATAGGTTGGATGGTTTGACCAGGGCTAGCAAGCTGGAAACTCCAAGCTGATTTGGCATGGTTTCTATGGCTGGATGCCCTTCCTTACACCAACCACTCTGAGAGTGTAATGGGTGCTTTTACATGCCACTGGCATGACACCAGTATCTGCCAGGACTGTGGTTTTACTTGGCTTGATGGATCTTCTTTTCAAGTATGACATAATGCCAAAAGTCTCGGTCATTCATCAGTGCCTCCATGAGGCCCAACATTCAGGTGCTTTTCACATGCCACCAGCATCGGCCACTTTACCTCCATGAGGCCTGATGTTTGGATGCCTTTCCCATCACCAACCCTAACCTGTTTCTAAGTATGACCAGACATGTTTTTGCAGAATACTGGAAATGAACGACACTGCCTGCGTGACAGTGACACTCATTTACAACTACCATATGATGTCAAGATATGGTGATACAAATACACACGCAATGGGCTTCTTTAAAGTTTCCGCCTACCAAATCTGTTCATAAAACTTTGGTTGACTCTTAAAGAGCCACATACAATAAACAGGCTGATCACATGATTATTAACCAATGGATTACCCCAGAGAAGAAGAGGACAACATTGAAGTGACTCTCACCTGAAAACAGACACATGAACACCTAAACTTGTATCTTCTTTGATCTTTCTGATTTTCTTTTCTCTCCGCTGTTCAGCAGTTAGTTTACGAGCAGCATTTGCCTCTTCATGAGCCCTGGAAGAAATAGTTATTAATTAAAACAAAATTTTAATTACTAATCATATTTGGGTCAACCCAGATCACATTTAAAACAAAAGTGCTATTCAAAGGTTTGACAAAAAGAAAACAAACAAATTACTCACTTTTGCCGTTTCACCATCTGAGCACGGACATGAGCTTCAACTTTGGTTGGGTCTTGGACAGCTTCAGTTCCTAACACCCGCATCAAATTTGCCATACGTACTAGAGAAGAAAACAAGATCGTTTTTAATAAAATCATTTTGTCACGAATAACATGATAATTCTATTTTCACCGAATAATTTGTCATCATCAGCAACAACAACATCATTTATGTCTATTTTTTCCAGGCTGGTTCAGAATTAATTTTCAAAGTGTAAGAGATATAACTGCACTGGTGTGGTCATGTGATATGCATGGATGAGGACAGCTGTGTACAGAAGTGCCGATTTCTAACTGTGGGGGGAACCTGTGGAAGAGGTAGACCCAGGCCCTCATCACTCAACATGGTTATTTTAGGATTTTCGAGCGAGATCGTTGCTGGTGCCCCTGGACTGGCTCTTGTGTGGGTGACACATGAGGTTTCTCGAGCGAGATGAGCGTGGCCGTTGCCAGTACCGCCTGACTGGCCTTCGTGCGAGTGACACGTAAAAGCACCCACTACACTCTCTGAGTGGTTGGCGTTAGGAAGGGCATCCAGATGTGGAAACACTGCCAAATCAGATTGGAGCCTGGTGTAGCCATCTGGTTTCACCAGTCCTCAGTCAAATCGTCCAACCCATGCTAGCATGGAAAGCGGACGTTAAACGATGATGATGATGATGATGATGATGATGATGAT
>NC_068998.1:1986625-2029623 GCF_001194135.2 Octopus bimaculoides | reverse complement strand
TTAGGATTTTCGAGCGAGATCGTTGCTGGTGCCCCTGGACTGGCTCTTGTGTGGGTGACACATGAGGTTTCTCGAGCGAGATGAGCGTGGCCGTTGCCAGTACCGCCTGACTGGCCTTCGTGCGAGTGACACGTAAAAGCACCCACTACACTCTCTGAGTGGTTGGCGTTAGGAAGGGCATCCAGCTGTAGAAACTCTGCCAAATTAGATTGGAGCCTAGTGTTGCCATCCGGTTTCACCAGTCCTCAGTCAAATCGTCCAACCCATGCTAGCATGGAAAGCGGACGTTAAACGATGATGATGATGATGATGATGATGATGATGATGATGATGATGATGATGATGATTAGTACCATCAAACATAAATTACCTTTCGGTTCAGGAGGTGGAACAAGACCCAATCGAATTTTTTCCTGTAGTTCTTTCTGTGTTTCTGTTTGGTTTTGGCGCCGTAGTTTTTTACGTTCTTTCTTTGTGAGGTAAACAGGAATGGCTATCTCTTTTTCAGGTTCAGCTGCAAATAAAATGAAAATAACAAGATTATATATTAGATATGAGATTGAACAACAACAACAATAAAGACAAAGGGCCAAACCCTAAAAGAGGTCATTTCCTGATCTATAATGTATAGCCTAGGCTACAAAGAAGGACCTTTGACACTACTTTGATGGTGTGCACACAAGGTTTCTCATGAGGGCTCAAAACATCCCACAGTATGAGCACAAGATGATTAAGGACTTATTTCACCCATCTCAACCTTTGTTATTCAATGCGGGGTACACTTTGCAGACCATTGCTTTCATATTGAACAACAAGCAGGTCATATTGAATGTTATATTTTAGACTTCAGTACCCCACTCTCCAAGGACAAAAAGGATCAATAATCTACATTGAAATTATTGACAGAGACAAAGCTTATGAGGGACAGAAGATTCCTGGTATATTGTGTGGAATGGTGAACCACATCTCGGTTGCGAATGCTTTAAGAAGAAGTTTGATATATACAGAAGAAAAAAGAAAGTAAGCTAGGGTAAAGAATCCAGGGAGAATGACCAAAGAGACCCTGACAAAGGCTAGAGTTGCTTACCTGGTGGTTTCATCATGGTTGGATGCTCCACAAGATTTGTGATTCCATCAAATTCATCTTTCCAGCTTTCGTTTAAATTATCCACTGTCGATGTGATACAATCATAGCTACAAACAGAGAAGTCACAAAGAGAGATCAGCTTCTAATTTACAATATTTTCTTTTCTGATGGTTTTTAGTCTTGTAGGAAGGGCACTTTGGGATTGGCGTCCAAACAATCCCACCAATTCCAGAATCCCTAGAGTTACCATGAAGGATGTTAAGAGCTTACACATTAGTAAATTTCTAAACCATGGTTATCTTAGATTTTGGAGACAAAGTATGGTCCATCTCCATAGTATAGCCATGGAATACAGTTATACAATGCCATGGTGTAGCTATCTAATAGATCTTTACTGTGTCAATCTTCAAGAGCAGTGTTTAGCACTTCTTACTCTATGTACCACAAGAGGAATCGGCCAATGAAGGTTATACTGTGATGCATATGGAAGATAAGAGATGGGGAAAGAAGTGCCAAGATGTCCAAAAGGAAGACCAAAAAAGACATGGATAAAATTGGTAAATGCTGATCACAGGATGTTGAAACGCACACGAGAGAACTAAAGAACAAATGGTAAGCACGTTGTCATCGTCGTCGTCATCATCATTGTTATTCGGTGCCTATTTCTGCCATGCTTGATCGGGTTGGATGAGTCATGCCACTCACTGCAGTCCTTTCCTTCACAACATTTGAACTCCTGAAATCAACTTTCACCACTTTGTCCCATATCTTCCTAAGTTTGTACATGTATTTAAGCACCAGTGTGTATGTGTGTATATATATATATATATATATATACACATACACACTGGTGTTTAAATACATGCTAATACAAACACAAAACACACACACAGACACCTGAAGTATAAGCAAAACAGCACTGACCTGCTATTGACGAGAATATATTCATCCCACCATTCAACATCAGGGATGTCACCTTCACGCTGCAGGGAAGAAGAAAAAAAGGGGGGGGGGATTAATAACAGCAGCAGGATTGTTAAGAGTGTTGGACAACATGTCTTGTGATACTTCTCCAGCTCTTTTGAGTTCAGATTCTGCCGAGATTGACTTTGCCTTTCATCCTTTCAGGGTCAATTAAATAAGTACCAGTTACGTACTGGAGTCGATGTAATCGATTTAATCCCTTCCCCCAAATTTTGAGGCCTTGTGCTTCCAGTATAAAAGATTATTACTACTACTACTACTAGGGCAGTGAGCTGGCAAAATCTTTAGAATGCTGGAAAAAATGCTCAGCAGCATTTCATCTGTTTTTATGTTCTGAGTTCAAATTCAGCTCAAGATGCGTTTGCTTTTCATCCCTTTGGGGTCAATGTAATCAACTAGCCAACCCCACCCCCACCTCCCCAAAATTCAGGCCAAATCAGATCAGAACCTGGTGCAACTCTCTGGCTTACCAGTTTTCAGTCAAACTGTCTAACCCATGCCATCATGGAAAGTAGACGTTAAACCAGAAGCCTTTAGACATACAATATTAACAAACACATATACTATACACACACAGAATATCAAAGACAACTTACCGTCTCTTTCTTTGGTGCTATGGTGGCTAATCGAGCAGCAGAGGCAATCCCGGTTTTCTTAGCTGCTTGAGCAATTTCATTTTGTAATTTTTCTAACTGTGCCTGGAAACAATGAAAATATAAAGACTTATTAATACATCTTTTACTTACGTTTTAGAAGGTTGTTCCACAATCTATCAATCTATTTTATGGCAAAATATGCACCTGATCCAATGAAATTATCTGATTATTATGCATAAAATGCAAAATATTTTATTTTTTTGTAGATTAGGTAGGCATAATTTGCCCCTACCTTTCAATCTCAGTATTAAAACTATGCATAGTACTGCTGTAGTAAACGTGCTGTGTACACTCCAACAACAGTCTTCTTTACGTGTTATAAAGACAGAAGTAAATCTGCCTTCAACTCAGTCGTACGCCTGTGTTTTCCTTGTTTTGTGTGTTTTACTACATAAAGGTCACCAACTGCCTACCCCGAGTAATTACTTACAGCACATGCCTGATACACACACACACACACATACAAACCTACCTTTGTACGTAATCTCTGTGCCAACTGCTCAAATTTTCCCTGCTCGTGGAACTTGAAACCTCGTTTGGGTCGTTGTGCTGCCTTAGAACTGGAATGAAGTGAAATTAAAGAATTTAGTTTAGTACTTTGCATTTGGCCAGGCATACTTTACCATCATTCATTAATCATTTAGTTATGGTAAAAAAAAAATCACAAGAATTGCACAAAAGAACAAACCATAATGATGATGATTACCTTAGTCGTCCATCAAAGAATCTACTCTCACTGATCTCTTCAGGGGGTTTCTCTATCAGACCTTTAAACTGCTCTCGCCGTTTGGCTCGGATGTTGGCCTGGACAAAGAAGAAAAACAAAGACAAAACTGGTTTAAATGGTTTTAGAAATGTAATTATTTCATTCATAAATAGTGTCTTTAGTCAGTCTTTCAGTAAAAAACAAACACATTGCTCTTGTAGTTTAATCCCCCAACTGCAATTACTGGTATCATTCAAGTGATAGGTGACAAGTCTTATGTCCAACCTTGTAACTGAACCTCTTGTCCATTATATCCCCAGTGATATAACTGGTATTGTTTGGTGTCATTAACACTAGAATCACCAAAACCGAGGTCTTTGGATTCCACTATCCTATATTCTTGGCTATAATCTCTGTTAATTCCTACAACATTCATATGGTAGCAACGTAGGATTCACAGGATTTATTAGCTTACTGTATCCCATAATCCAACTGGATGGTCAGGTGATCATAGCAGTTTAACAGGTTTACTTTCATATGATGTCAAGACAAAGAGACACACATACAAATACATACACTGGCAGAGCGTCATTTACGATGACGAGAGTTCCAGTTGATCCGATCAACGGAACAGCCTGCTCATGAAATCAACGTGCAACTGGTTGAGCAAAGACATGCATGCCCTTAACATAGTTCTCAAGGAGATTCAGTGTGACAAGGCTGACCCTTTGTATTGCAGGTACTGCTAACATGTCAGCTGAGTGAACTGGAGCAATGTGAGGTAAAGTGTCTTGCTCAAGGACACAATGTATTACCAGGAATCACACACACAACCAGGGAGCCATGCACCTTCACAAATACACACACAACAGGCTTCTGCACAGTTTTGTCAGCCCAGGGCTATAGTAAAGATACTTGCCCAAGGTGCCACTCAATGGCACTTAACCCAAAACCACATAGTTGGGAAGTGAACAGTCATGCCTGTGATTATAAACAAAAATTAATAGTAAAATAACAAACAGACCAGCAAATATATATCAACAACAGGACTTACTTTTAAAGTTGGTGTGTGATGTTTCAGTTGGATGGCTTGGCCTGTTTTTGCATCAATTGTTCGACCTTCTTCATCAAGAATTAGGGGTGTTGGTCTGCAATAAGAGAAGTCAGTCTAGAGTCACAGCTGGGAGTGGGGTCTAATATTTACCTTACATCCAAAACAATATTAGCAGAGATATATTTAGCACGTCAGACAGAATACCTTGTAGTATTTTTTCCTGACTCTTTGCTTCCTGAGTTCAAATCCCACCGAGGCCTGTTGTATTCCATCCTTTCAGGGTCAATAAAATAAAGTACCTGTCTCGTGCTAGGATCAATGGTACCATTAACTCCATCTGTTCCAGTACTCAACAGGTACTTCTTTTATCACGCCCAGAAGGATGTATAGTAATGTTGACATCAGCAGAATTTGAACTCTGAAAGTAAAGATAAATGAAATACCACCTATGCATTTTGCCAGGCATGCTAACGATTCTGCCAGATTTCCACCTAATAATAATAATGATGATGATAACGATTTGTTAACCCAGGCACAGCATCACAGAATTGGAGGAGAGTGGTATAATTGACTTACTTGGAAGCTTGGATATTTTTCCTGAAAAAAAAAAAAAAAATTTTAAATCAGATTATTTGATATAAATTATATATCAGGGATGTTAATTAGCAGCAAAAATTATTTATAAACCTTCAAACAATATTTTAAAGTCTACATCATTATTCCAGAGAACAGTGGAGAAAACACAAAAAGGCCATAAAGTGGTCGTACTGTGTGACTGGAAGTGTTATATTCGTTCCTCCTGTAGAAAGACCTGTCAACTGAGCTTGTATCCGGGCTTGAAGTTCAGCAGCACGCTTAGCTTTCTCCACAGCATCATTCATCAGCTGTTGAGTCTGTGATGGTGATGGTTGCGCAGATAAAGAAATAGAATCCTTTAAAAAAAAAACAAAAAGAAAAGAAAAAGAATCAGCGTGAGTTAGTTCCAAAATTGGAATTGACCATAAAGACAAACTAAAGCTAAACCTTCACCTAAAAATCAGTTTAAGCCATTCAAATGTATGGTTATTGGCAGCCTTAAATCCTGGTCATTTGATAGTTCTAGAAAGTGTGCATCCAGGAATAGGCATCAGTTGAAGACTGCAGATGCTTAAAATGAACTTAACAAACCCTGCCACAAGAAATAAGACGTCTGATGAGAAACAGATGAAAGCAATCTTAGCATTAAAAATATTACAAAGCTGAGGTTTATAGGCCAGAAAACGGTAATAATTATTTTCAGACGTTGTAAAATCTGCTCTTACAGCCTCTAAATCAGTGGCTCTCACTTGGGGTCCACATGAGATTTTGTTGCCAAAGTTTATGGGCAAGAAATTGTTTCTACTTCCACAAAGCACAAAATATTTTCACAAAGTCTTTTTTATACAATTCCCAATAACATTTAATCATAAAAGTGTCACAGGATTTTTTTAAAACACAGAATGGCTACGAGGGTCCATTGTATGTACATATATATATATATATATATATATATATATATATACAGGGGCTTCTTTCAGTTTTCATCTACAAGTCCCTTCACAAGTCTTTGGTCGGCCTGAAGACACTTGCCCAAGACTGAACCCAGAACCATGTGGTTGGGAAGCAAACTTCTTTCCACATATGCTTGATATATTAAAACAACAGCAAGAAAAACATGGCCTGGGAGGGAATTTCAGAGAAATGATATTTTGGGGAGGAAAGATTGGTCAGGTAAGATTAAGGATAAAAGCACAATATAGGAGTGGAGGTGAGGGGAGAGCCCTAGTGAAAGAGGCACAAGACCAGCCAGCTCTCAGGAGAAGAGGACACCGTATAAGGTGATGATGGAAAAGCAGAGTAAAGGGGGCAACATGTCTGTGGACCAGAAATTAGTATTTTAATGAAGACTGTCATGCCAACCAGCTTGTTGGCCACTTTTGGAAGGAACCAACAGTGTTTGACTGTGTCACAGCAGCATTGTCCTTGACGCTTGAAAAACAGGGAGTGTATCTAATGCAGCCAACAAGGTCAATCAGTACAGAAATGTTTGAAAGAAACCTACCACACTACCCACAACCCCTGGGGGTACACTTGGAGTGTGTATACTGAGCTGGGCTTTGCGCTCTTGGATCATTCTTTGGGCGTTGGCCATCATTTCTTTGACCTGAGAAAAAAAGAGAGAGAAAAGAAATCAGAGAAAAATATTTCCTTGGATTAAACAATTCACAATTTGAAAAACTAAAATGTTAAAAAAGAAAAAGGAATTGTGGAAGAGGAAAAAAATAAGATGAACTTGGCAATTATATACAGGGGTGTGTGCAAAAGTAGGTATACAGTAAGTATGACATCAATGTTATAATACTTAATTCATTAAGATTATTAGCACATTAAATTAATTAGCCTCATCTTTGATATTTTCAGTGTCATAATGCATTTATCATAACTACAATAATTTTTTTATCATAACTTTTAATTTATAAGTTAAACCCCTTTACCTTATCTGCAGTAAGCTGTCCTGGGCTTGGATTTCCTGGTCCAGGAATATTAATGTTTTCATCATCGATAAAACGTCTGCGTTTCCTAATCACTGTTTCTGTAATGTTTTCTTGCTTTTCAACTTCCTGCACAAGAAAGAAAGAAAGAAAGAAAATAACAACAATATCCCTGTCATGAGATGAACAGTAATTCTGTGAAACCAACCCATTAACTTGCATCTTCTTTATATACATTGTGTTAAAGTCAATCCAACCTGATATTTACATGTTGTTGTTTACAACTTTATGTGCATGCATCAAGATATAATAAACAAAAATAAATGCGCCCTTTAAAAGCCTAGCCAGGCTCATGGGGCCTGGTTTCCCGGTTTCAATGGCGCATGTGTTCCCCAGCTGGACAGGACACCAGTTCATTGCAGCGTTACTCATTTTTGCCAGCTGAGTGGACTGGAGCAACGTGAAATGAAATGTTTTGCTTAAGAACACAATGCGCCACCCGGTCCAGGAATCGAAACCACAACCTTACGATCATGATGCTGACACCCTAACCACTACGCCACGCGCCTCCACGTTTCAAGATATACTATTCCAAAAAAGAATTACATACACTGGATTGATGTCTATATACAACATGTGTATATACATGTATATATACAACATGTATATACGTGTATATACAACATGTGTATATATATGTCTATATACGTGTATATACATGTCTATATACAACATGTGTATATACAATGAAACTCAAAGAGCAGGAAGAGTCTAGAAAATTTCCCTCACTATGTTAACTTTTCTTAATCTTCAGTCTGATGAAATGACATGTGATGTTGATGCATGGTCCACTTGTTACAGGTAACCCATAACTTATCATGGCTTAGAATCGATTTAAATGAACCAGTTTAAAATGCTGCCATCTCAACGAGAACCATGTCAAAACAGACATATAAAGATTGTTTCATCTCTTTCTCTCACATTTAGCTTCATTAGATTATTAAAAGTTCCCTCATTGTAGACACTACTCACCTTGCGTTTCTTAGTCTTTAGTTGTTTGCTGTTGGTTTTATAGTCATCCCATGCTTCAAAAAGTCTTTCTGTAAATCGTGGAGCCTGATCATCAAGGATGGTTGATAATTTATCTGCAAAGAGCAAAAGTTTCAGATCAAATATAAAAGATGACAATACCATGAAAGAAGGACAAAGAAGAAAAACTAAAAATCACCAACTACTCACCTACAGTTTTTCGTTTATCATAACCTTTGTCAATGCAGTTCAATGCTGCTGTCACAACTGCAGGTTCACTGAAGCCAAGAAACTTCTGGACTGTTTTGTCCATAATCCCCTTCATATCTTCCAGTTCTTTGCGTGACAAAGACATTTTGTACTGTTCTGTGTGTTGTTGCAGGAACAATGAAATTAAAACAGAAAAAAAAAAAACCAATATGTAAATATATGCATTAGAAATATTTCTTTGAGGAACTCATTATTAATCAAGAAAATCAAAATATTTAGAAAAATGCAAAAATATTGAAGTCAAGATCATTTTTCTGAACCCTTTAGAATTTAAACTGGCCAAATCCAGCCCAAATATTCTCCTTGTTTTATGTTCAAACTGACCAGATCCAGCCTCTCACACCTACCCTTGAAATCTCAAAGCAACAAGATAATCCAGAATTAACTTTTAAAAAATTGTGAAGAAATAATAAGCATTTAACAAAGTAATCTGAATGTGAAAGGGTTAAGCCAGTCAGATTACACAAGTTTTGCTTCGTAATAACCTCACTAACAAAACCTGATGATTGAACGTGGGACTTTTAAATCTTTAGTCTTACACTCTTTCAACTGAACCAGTTCCACGTTGAATAGCCTCATATTTGGAAATATTTGCTGTCATTAAATTGAAAATATGTTACAGTGTCAAAACCACATAATGAGCATGCATGTCAGTGCTACATATAAAGCACCCCCAGTCGGAAACGGATGCCGCACGATTCTACCAATCCATCGCCCTGGATTAGTCGAATAGTGTCGAATCCATTTCCGAATAGATGACAGCTAAAGCTGACCTTAGCGAGATTTGAAATCAGAACGCCAAGAACCGAAGGAATGCCCTAAGGCTTTCAGATTCAACTCTGACGATTTAAGTCAATCCATTACCAAGGTAGTAAAATAAACAACTGTGAGACTAATTACGTTAACGTCTACGAATACCGCATGGTTGCCGGTAAATAATTTGGAGGGGGATTATTCTAAACAGAAATTAAAGACGTCATTTATTATTGTTTATTACAGACAGGCTTTAATTAAATATTAAAATCACTGAAGTTAATTACTGATAGGCTAAAACTAATTTAGCTAAATTAATAAGATATGTTACAACCTTTAAGGGACTGACATGATATTTTCTTCGTGATTTTCTATTTAGTAATAGTCAACAAGATTAATGATCGTAATTTTTACATCATCGTTAAAAGAGAACGAGGAAGACCACAATCTAAGACAAAAATCTTGTTTCTTTCATTTCAGAAATTCGTCGAAAAATGTATTCTTCGATGAATTCTGGAACGAAGGCGATTAATCTTGTAATAGTAATAATTGTTTCTGAAAATAAAATACATTCACTCAAAGTAAAGGTGTTGAATATTTGAATATTTTGAATTTCTTTATGGCATTCCGCGTTTTTAAATGACAACATACAACAACTACATACATTATAGACATATATATTTTCTGTTTATGAGATTCCTGATGTGAACCCGTGTGTTGGAAAAGATTTTCCAACTCGGGAAGGGGAGGGAGTGGGGTTCATTCTGCCAATAATAAACACACTGAGATTCAACTATCTATCCATCTATGTGTGTGTGTGTGTGTATGTGTGTCCCAGGCATGGAGATCATGACGTTAGATCCTGACAAGTCGCCTCGGTCAGTTTCAATTCCTGGTTAAAAAGCCATTATGCGATTAATATCATCAGGACGACCATCAATACTTCAACATCCCATTTCACCTCATCTTTAAAAGATGTCTATAAACGCCTCGAACTTAAATTTATCTGTTTATACTGAGATAAATAAATATAAAAGTTTAATGTTTCTTTTATAAGCGGTTTTGTGTATTTCCTAAATACTCTGTACCATTTATTTATGAATGTATGCTTATATATATATATATATATATATAATTATATATATCTTTGTATATATATACAAATATACAATTATATCTTTATGTGCATAGAAAAGGAGGTAGGTTGAAATAGTTGAGACAGAAGAGAGAGAGGGAAAGTGACATGTGGACAATTGTCGAGTTTTAATCATCAATAAAAGAATGGACAGAAAGCGTGGCAAAGTCTCAAGACAACTGATTTGCCATTCAACAGAATTACAATTAACAAGAAATTAAACAATGACATAATATTTCCTATCAGCCGTTTTATATAAAGACTCTAAATGTATATATTTACACAAACACACAATATATACCAAGTGTCTAAGGGGAAACTAACAAAAACATTCGTGTAGGACTTTAATTCACACTTATGTGTTAGAAATATTTAATTGCACACGTAAAATTAGAACAAAATGTTGATCAATACAGTTCGATATTTAATGACAGATAGCTGTCACTGCCAAAATATATATATAGAAATGCTGAAACAGCCATAAATGGTTATAAATGAGAGACCAAACCTTGAAGTGTGTCGTTGTTTGGAATAATCAAGTCAGGAAAATTAAAACCGGCTCTGACTTTAAAACAGCCAACAATGTTTGGAAACTTTTCATTGGATGTTCTTTATACGACTGACCAATAGAAATTGCTTTAACAAAAATTCGCCGTTATGCAAATGATTTGCCTCCCTTGAATATTCTGGATAACAATTCGTTGTCAAGCTCTTTTTTAACATGTTAAGTTCTGTGTACGACTTGATATGGTTAAGTCTGGAACTTATTCTATCGGTTCTTTTTGCTGAGCCGCTACGTTACCTGGACGTAAACAGACCAATACTGGCTGTCAAGCGGTGGTGGTTGTGAGCTAACGCAAAACGTATATAAGCGCTTTATGGACGTAAAACCCAGGGTAATCCGATACACTGGCCAGGAGTGGCTGTGTGGTAAGTAGCTTGCTTACCAACCACATGGTTCCCGGTTCAGTCCCACTGCGTGGCACCTTGGGCAAGTGTCTTCTACTATAGGCTCGGGCCGACCAAAGCCTTGTGAATGGATTTGGTAGACGGAAACTGAAAGAAGCTCGTCGTATATATATATATATATATATGTTTGTTTGTGTCTGTGTTCCTCCAACATCACTTGACAACCAATGCTGATTCCAGGGTAGGTGAGTAAAATATAAATGAATAACAAAGACATATAAGTGTCAATTCATTACGGCCGTTTCGAGCGACTCCTTTAATTGATGAATGTAATGCTTTCATGGATCAATTAAGGGAGTCGCTCGAAACGGCCGTAACAAATTGACACTTATACACCTTTGTTACTCATTTATATATATATATATATATATACACACTTAAATAATAAATAAACAACCCAGCCTAGAAATCGAAGCCAGAATGCCAATATGATCACCCAACACACTGATTTCAAATTTTGGCACAAGGCCAGCAATTTCGGGGGTGGGGAGATATCACAAAGAATTTCGTTCGACTCTAATGATTGTAGCAAGTTCGCCGCCTTATATGCTATTCAATGAAGTAAAATAAATTCAAGGACACAGTTGTACATCAAACAGAAAGCGGCAGAATCGTTAGCATACCGGACAAAATGTTCTGCAGCATTTATTCCGGCTTTACGTTCTGAGTTCAAATGCCACCGAGGTCGATTTCGCCTTTCATTCTTTCGAGTTCGATAAAATAAATCCCAGTTGGATACTGGGGTCGATGTAATCGACTAACCCCGCTCTCCACAAAATTTCAGCTGATTTTGTACCTATAACAGGTGAGAATTATTTCATCAAACAAATGAAGACATTTTGAGTTGAAATTCTACCGAATACAACAACTACTGATTTTTATTCTTCCGCGGTCAATAAACTGAAGTACCTGTGAAATACTTGTCTCATAGAGTCACCTGTACACCACTCCTACATTCCTGGCCTTGTACCTTTGTCAGAAACAATAGTTTCGTCCCTTCGCAGTTGTGTGTATGGCGGTGGCGGTGGAGTTACCACGTGTTATTACATCAGCCTTTAACAAGTTCCGGTTTTACTACTTCCTGTTTGTCCTCCTTCGCCAGCTTGATTCCGACATGGCTTCGACCGAGTTGCTTTCTCTCTTCACCAGCATCGGACTTAGCGAACAGAAAGCTAAGGAAACTTGTAAAAATGCTGCTCTGTCCAATACTCTCCGTCAATGCATAGAAAACGTACAGAAATTATCGGGAAATTCTTCAATCGACAAAGATGTTGGCAAGCTGCTCTACAATTTGTCGACCAAATTGAAATCCCAAATTTACAACAAGATCCCTTTGTTAGTGGAATATATCGGTAAAAACAAAATCACTTCGGACCTGCAGCTTGATTCTGCTTTGTCCTATCTTCTTTCTAACCCTACAGATCCTGTAGACATCAAAACGTTCGAAGAATCGTGTGGAGTTGGTGTAAGTACATACCTTTGTCTTTCGATACCGGTTAGGGTCGGTTCCTATTTCACTAACAGCAACACGTTGAAGCACTTCACTAAAAATGTCCATCTCGCTGTTTCATTTGACAAATGAAATAGCGAGATGTTCGCGATTGGCCTTTGTTTACATGCTGTTACGAGAACATATACTTTCTAGAAATTTTGTATCTTTCGGTAGATCGCCGTATTTCAGTAACCCGCAAATTATAAGAGATAACACAAAGGTGTTCCAGATGTGACCATCCAGTCATATATCGTTCTGTTTCTAATTTTTACAAGGAGATCTTGTATAACGATGTTACCCGTTATTTTACTATAGAAGTAACGGAATCGAAGTAAATTTCCATCTTTCAATGATGAACAATCTTCGATATACGCACATACCTAGGCGCCCCTCTGTTATGTTCTATTATAGGGGTCATTGAAACACTAACAGTTTACATAAACTAACTACGTAGCAGCATACAAACAGAAACTAAATATATTTTAATTTACTTTCAATTTAGTATTTCGACTTGTTACTAAAATAGGAAACCGATGTTTAAGAACATGCTACAAGCCCTGGTTGTTGTATATACTTATCGAACGACGGACAAAATACCTGTTTGACATTTCATTATGTTGCTCAGTAATATGAGCTGTTAGCATTTAGTCCCAGGATAGGGTTGACTGAGCATCCCTATGATCTCACCGTTGATCCAAACGTGACCATCCCGCGGGGCGGACTGAGAGTATTAAGGACCCTCAGGCATAACTGTTTACCAGGCCTCTTTGTGTGTTTTAGTAGAGTTAACATGTTGAG
Organism: Octopus bimaculoides; assembly: GCF_001194135.2. Classification (NCBI taxonomy): domain Eukaryota; kingdom Metazoa; phylum Mollusca; class Cephalopoda; order Octopoda; family Octopodidae; genus Octopus; species Octopus bimaculoides. The sequence continues at coordinate 2,016,180 of NC_068998.1, read as the reverse complement.
TGTGGGCCCCTCAGAGCTCCTGGTCCTCGGGCAGTGTCCGATTGACCGACGGCTCAGTCCGTTGTACTTCCACCATTGCTAAAAACAAAGTCGTTTTCCTTATCCAGCACAATAATTATAAAATAAGGCAAATCCTGTTTTTGTATCCCTGAATGTTACTCGTCTAATGACTGGTAACTTTGAAACTATACTTTTGCCATCATGGGTAATATCAGCAAATACGTGCAATAATTATAATTTAACTTCTATTAAAATTACTTGGTACATATCCAAAATGATAAAATAGACTCTAATGTTCTGAAAAATATTCACTTGAGATATAATTAAATGAGACAAATTTCTCAATTTGTGTAACTCCCTCCATAACTGTCATTTACTCCCTTACTCCTCCTCTGTTTATGATCATTTCTCTCTCATTGTGTGTGTATGTGTTGCTTACTCGTTGCCTGCCATCAAGCTCAGCATGTGCATTCATCTTGCCCCCCTCTTATGTCAAGCGTTTCTTTTACATTTATGAGAATGGTGAGCTGGCAGAATTATTGGAGCATTGGACCAAATGCTTTCTGGTATTTTTCAGGCTTGTTACATCCTGAGTTCAAATCTCACCTAGGTCAGCTTTGCTTTTTATTCCTCTGAGGCCGAGTCAAGTACGAGGAATAACAGTTTCGACTAATACCTTCCTAACCGAATCATTAGCATGTTGGGCAAGATGCTTATTGGCCTTTCCTTCTGGTTGTTTACATTCTGAGTTCAAATTCTGTGAAGGTCGATATGGCTTTTCATCCTTTTAGTGGTTGATAAAATAAGTACTGGGGTAACTGTAATCACCCCCCCCCCCCCCCGAAAATCTATCCCTGTCTCAAAATTTGAAACCCTTTTTGTTTTCTTCACAAAGAAATCATGTATGTCTTGTTATATAACGCCGAGAGTTTCTGACCGAGATGTCAAATTCTGTAACAGATCAACGTTGAATACCTAACATTGTGTGGGGGAGTGTTTAATCTATGCAGGTTTTGTGGCCCAGTGGTTGTTAGTAGCTGAAATATGTAATTTGAGCAGGTTATTTCATCATGCATTTTTACATTTGAAACCATGTTATCTGGTCATGTGTTGGAGATGATATTTATGATAGTCTATCTACTTTGTCATAACAATTTTAGCTTATCAAAACTGTAACTAAGCATTCACTAAGAAATGCAGGTGTATGTCTGTGTGGTTAACAAGTTCACTTTGCAACCGTCAGCTACACTTACCACATAGCCACACCTTAAACTGCTCACTGTTTTAATATTGTTTTTTTTTTCAGGGCCGAGTTCCCTTATGAGGTAGGGATTTCTATTTTGCCCATAAATAATCCAGAGGTAATCACTGATATACCATCCCATCTTCCTACCTCAATCCCTCACTATGACTCACCTTAAATACAGGGGTTAAGGTTGGAACATTTAAAATATATTCTACAATCCCAGCTAACAGTCTTTAGTTTTACTTTCTAATTAGTCTTTTTTTCTTTTCTTTTCATCCTCAAAACCATTTTCCTTTATTAAATTTTGGTTTTCTTTTATCCCTGGAAGCTTTAAATCTCATCTTCTTTTTGTAATTCTCTTGCAGGTGTCCGTCACTTCAGACCAAGTGGAAACAGCTGTAGAGAAAGTCATTGCAAACTATCGAGATGAATTATTAGAGAAGCGTTACCATTTCAATACTGGCATTCTAATGTCTGAAGTCCGTAAGGCGCTGAAATGGGCTGATGGCAAAACCATCAAAAACGAAGTCGATATGCAGATTTTAGATCTACTGGGGCCCAAGACTGATGTTGATAAGGCTAAGCCATCGAAAGCTAAACAATCAAAACAGACTGAAAATATTAGAACAAAATCTACAACATCAGTGAATCAGGAAAATAAAAAGACCGTGAATGCTTTAGAGAATTTTGTGAGAGCAGATGGAGAGGTGAAAAGTTTCATGGATCTGGTTGGAAGTTCGGTAAAGTTCCATAAAGTTGGTGAGAATTTTAAAACAGATGGTTATGTTATCATGCCAAGAACTATGGAACTTTTAAAACAACATTTGAAAGAAACCAATAGCACAGTATACACACGATTCCCTCCAGAACCTAATGGCATTCTTCATATTGGTCATGCCAAAGCAATCAATTTCAACTTTGGTTATGCTCGCGCAATGGGTGGTAAATGCTATTTGCGTTATGATGACACAAACCCCGAGAAAGAAGAGGAAAAATTCTTCCGCGGCATTCGAGAAATGGTTGAATGGTTAGGCTACAAACCATGGAAAATTACTTATGCATCTGACAATTTTGGGAAACTGTATGATTTAGCTGTTGATCTTATTAAACGAGGCCACGCCTACGTTTGTCACATGAAGGCCGAAGATCTAAAGGGACACAACGTTGTTGACTCTCCTTGGAGAGAAAGGCCGATTGAAGAATCTCTGATTCTGTTTGAAGATATGAGGAAAGGCAAAATAAATGAGGGCGATGCCACACTTCGAATGAAAACAACTCTTGAAGAAGGCAAGAAAGATCCAGTAGCTTATCGGATCAAATTCACTCCACACCATCGAAGCGGCAATGATTGGTGTATCTACCCGACTTATGATTACACCCATTGTCTTTGCGATTCTATTGAGAACATATCTCATTCTCTATGTACCAAGGAATTCCAGGCAAGACGGTCTTCCTATTATTGGTTGTGTAATGTACTGGAACTGTACTGTCCAGTACAGTGGGAGTATGCCCGGCTTAATTTACATTATGCTGTTGTATCGAAGAGGAAAATAGCGAAATTGATTGAGAAAGGTTATGTGAAAGATTGGGACGATCCCCGTCTGTTCACACTGACGGCTCTCCGACGGCGTGGCTTTCCACCTGAGGCCATTAACTTATTCTGTGCCAAGGTTGGCGTAACCATGGCACAGACGGTCATTGATCCAGCTCTATTGGAATCCTGTGTACGGGATGTCCTCAATGTGAAAGCCCCTCGTGCAATGGCCGTCCTCAATCCTCTTCCAGTGAAGATCATCAACTTTCCAGCTGGTCACAGTGGCAAAGTATCTGTTCCAAATTATCCTGCTGATCCAAACAAAGGAGAACATTCCGTTCCATTCTGTGAGCAGATCTTTATCGAACGAGATGATTTCAAAGAGGTCACTGACAAAAACTATAAGAGACTTGCTCCCACCCAACCAGTCGGTTTACGTCATGCTGGTTTTACAATAGAAGTCGCTGAAGTTGTTAAAGATAGTTCAGGTTTTATCACCGAGTTACATGTCAAGTGCCACAAAACTACAGAAGACAAACCGAAAGCATTCATTCATTGGGTATCGAAGCCTGTTTCTTGTGAAGTTCGACTCTATGACAAACTGTTCTTCCATCGTAATCCAGAAGACACATCAGAAGTTCCAGACGGTTACCTGAGCGACGTCAACAGGGACTCATTAAAGGTCATATCGAATGCATTCGTAGACACGTCTGTCTTGAAGGCTGAAACTTACAAACAATTCCAGTTTGAAAGAACTGGTTATTTCAGTGTGGATCGAGATTCCAAACCTGACCATTTAGTTTTTAATCAAACTGTTACACTGAAAGAAGATCCCAACAAAAACTAAAAACAAACAACGTAAACAAGTGTTTATTTATTGTTTTCTTATTCTGATCAGAGAAAATGGTCAAATTCACTTGCTGACAGGTGCAAACTAATTAATGTCAGGTGTGCACAACTTCCTCAGGTAAACACTTATTACCATCAGGTGAACACTGTTGAAAGAACTGTTATTATTGGCTGATAGATCAAATCCATTGAAAACAAAGCAAGCAAAAGTGATCTTCAACATATTGACAATGGCTGATAATCAATAAAACATATTGTAAGCTCTATTCTTCTACACATTAAATAATAATAATAATAATAACAATAACAAAAGAATGATAACTGCTTGTATGACCAGTGATTATCAGAATATGATTGGACCAGCAATATAACCAGTCACACAATAATCAGTGACTGAACCACTGATATAACCTTATACAATGATCAATCAATCAATAAATAATTAACAGTATTAGTTATTTGTTTTTTTTTTTTTGTTTTTGTCTTTTTTATTTAATATACTAATTTTTATTTTGCTGAGCCAAGGCATCGTGAATGAAATGTTTGTAAATATCTGTGATGTCCCAGGTGCACTCGTCCACCTGGTTTTACAACTGATGTGTAGCAGACCCAGCCAACCCATTGACAAACAGATTAAACACATTGATAAGAGTGGTTATTATCCATCCATCCATCGTCCCTGAGAGGGATGTGGGTGCAGAGTCCTCAGTCACCTTCTCCCTAGGGTCCTAACAGAAGCAGCCATCTGTAGACATTCCTGCTGGATTCCTAAGCATGACCAACAGAGTGGTCATTGAGTGACGATTGGTTTTGCACCTATAAAGCCATATAGGGTACCTGTCAAACAAATGGCCGAAGGCACATAATCTCTCTGCTACTGGAGGGTGGGAGACGTCATGGTTTTGTACACAAAAATCTATACATCCAGAATAGCTGTGCAGGAGGTGTTACAGGCAGTATGGGGTTATCTCCCTTACATTGGTTCCAGTTGTGATGATATTCGAAGATTCTCCCGCATTCTGTTCAATGAATGGTTTGTAGCAGGAAACGTCTTTGATGAGGGCATTGGCTAAATACTTCTTACCTGGAGTTCCTGAGTCAAGCAAGATTTTTAGTATTGTTGCTCTCTTTGCCACATGGTTGAAAAGTCATATCAAGAAAATTCTTTGAACTCAGAACATAAACACAGGACAAAATGTCGCAACGAAATTCGCCCAGCGCGCTAATAATGATTCTGTCTGCTCGCCACCTTAAGAAGTAATAAAATATTATTTCCATGAAATCACTGTTACCGACCATCTGCCTAAATTACGGGAGGGTTTCCTGTTGCCTCCTGTATCTACACTTAGTAGAGAAATCCAAAATGTTGAATCAGTAGAAAAAATAATACATCTAATAACTTTAATTAATACTAAAAAGAGTTTCCTTGGGTGGTTAAGAAAGTAATATAGGCACCGAAAAATATGACGATTTAATTCATTAAGCAAATCTACTCAAAACTATTCCAAAGGACTTGGAACCGTGATAAAGAGAATGAAAGCGTCCAAGGGGAATAACTATAACACAAGGGAGACAATCGTGTTAACCAAGGATATATATTTCCGTGCGAAAGCAACTTTTCGAGGTTAAATACATATTTTTCATTCAGGACAGGATTAATAAAAGTGTTATTTAATGACTGTGTGCTTAAGAAGTTCGCTTCGGTCCCATTATATTGGCTGTTTAGGGAAGTGCTTTCTACTATAGCCTGAAGCTGTCATAGCCACTCACAGGATTTGGGTCGGTCCGGGGTTATATCAATAGTAGATAACACTTGCCCAAGGTGCTGCGTAGCGAGACAACTCAATATCATGCGGTTGGGAGGCAAACTTCTAATCCATTCAGCAATATCTTTTCTGTCACTATAACTGACTGTTATAGTGACAGCAGCTGAAGAAGTAGTAGTAGTAGTAGTAGTTACTACTACATAAGTTATCTACAAAAAAATACAAGTGTTTGTCGTAGTGGTTGTGTCGGTTTTGGCAGCAACATCGACAATGGTGGCGGCGGCGGTACTCCGTCGCCTAAACCGGATGTCTACGTTGACACTCATACAAAGCCCCTAGTGTGTGTGTCGTACTGAAATATTGTTCAGCATGAGATTTTATGAAAGGATGAGTCAGAAAGCAATACAAATATTTCTAATTCACACTCGTGAATTTTTTACTTTCTGGGCTAAATGTACCTAAGGCCGAATTATCCAGCGTGTCTCTTATGTTTGAGGATGATTTGACTGTTATTTCTAGCAAACTGAGTAACCCCACAAAAGCTACTATGCTAATTTAGGGTCCATATGATCCTTAGGGGTCGGTATAGGATTTTGTTAAAATTTATGTGAAACAAACTCATGCTTTTATAATACACAGGCGTGGTGGTCAGGTAAGAAGCTTGCTTCTCAATCACATGGTTCCAGGTTCAGTCCCACTGTGTGACATCTTTGGCCAGTGTCTTCTCCTATAACCTTGAGCTGACCAAAGTCTTGTGAGTGGATTTGGAAGACAGAAACTGAAAGAAGTTGTATATACATATATATATTTGTGTGTGTTTGTGTTTGTCTCCCTACCATCGCTTGACAACCTATGTTGGTGTGTTCATGTCCCTGAAACTTAGTGGTTCGGCAAAAGGGACTGATAGAATAAGTACTAGGCTTACAAAGAATAAGTCCCAGGATCGATTTGTTCGACTAAAAGTGGTGCTCCAGCATGGCCGCAGTTAAATGACTGAAACAAATAAAGAATAAAGTGATGATGACATATTTAAGTAATAAAATGGTGGCTTTGATTATTAGCAGTGATTTCAAGTTGAAAAATAACAACAGTAGAGTTACCTGGGATGAACTAGCATCCAATCCAGGAGAAGGTTTCTCTCCTATCTGTTGGACTGTTTAGAAACCATAGTTAACAATTGTCTCAATGTTTGATTGTGATTCAGAAAAGATTACCTCACAGCTCTACATTCACACATGCTGTCTCATCTCTACTTTTTAAATCACTCAAACAACGAAATTTGATCCTGGGATCTGGGTGAACTTGTGCTTGCTCCAACCCACTCATCTCTCCTCCCATCACCCATGTTGTATCCAATTACCCTAGGTCTTGCACTAATTGCAATACACTCATGGTGACGGCAACGATGGCACTGACGATGAAAAGCAATAGCAATACTGATGACAGTGGTGATGAATATAATGGCAATGATGATGATGATGTTGATAATAATTATCCTTATTGTTGGTGGTGGTGATAATAATGATGGTGTTGTTGTTTGTGGTTTTTGTTGGTGATGATGATGATGATGATGATCAATCAAGTATCTGCTATCAAATACATTTCTAAGGATTTATGTTTTTGCTTTTTTTTTGTTTTGTTTTTGTAAAATGTAAAAAAAAAAAAGAAAAAATAGATCTAAAAATAAACAGCCATGCAAATATAGATGGGGTGGGGGACAGGGGAAACAAGTAAAATAGACCCCCCCCCTCCCTAATATACAGAAACAACAACAACAACATTTAATTAGAAAACCATTTTAGGAATCAAATGGCATCAATTTTTAAGACTGAAATGTGATATATCAATCCATGAAGCTTACTTATGACAGTTCCAGAACCTTCATCTCAAAGACTCGTTTCCTTATTGCCATGTTCTACATACAACTGATTCCCTGGAATTACCAAAGAGAAAAAGAATTCCAGATGAGTCATCTTCTCTAAAATCTTTATTTTTCTACGTTTTAAGATTTTTTTTTTTTGTTTTTCTGGTAAAAAATACAGAATATTTAGACTGAGAAAGGAATATTCTGGAAGCTAAATGCTTCTTGAGATTTCAATATCTACAAAATAGACACACATGTATATATATATCATCAACATCATCATCATCATCATCGTTGTTTAACGTCTGCTTTCCATGCTGGCATGGGTTGGACGGTTTGACTAAGAACTGGTGAGCCAGAAGGCTGCACCAGGCTCCAATCTGATCTGGCAAAGTTTCTACAGCTGGATGCCCTTCCTAATGCCAACCACTCCAAGAGTGTAGTGGGTGCTTTCACGTGACACCGGCACGAGGGCCAGCTAGGCGGTTCTGGCAATGACCACACTCAAAAGAGGTTTCTTACCTCCTACCTGCACGGAGCCAGTCCGACGGCACTGGCAACGACCATGCTCGAATGTCGTTTTTCATGTGCCAGTAAGGTGATGCCGGCAATGATCACGCTTGAGTGGTGTTTTTTACGTGCCACCGGCGCGGGAGCGAATGATCATATGGTTCTGCTAATTACAGCTTAATGGTAAAATTTAAAAGTCTTTGTTTTGGCGCGCTAATTCCAGGAATATATCTGCAGAAAATATTTATTAAAATGTACCTTAATCCCCTGAGATTGCAGATAATATTTCTGAATCTCTTTGATTCTTTAAATGTGCTGGCCCCCTGATAATTAATTGATATTAATTAATATATTAATATATGACTAATTACCAGATCTTATAATAATATTATATATATATATATGTATATATATTATTAATAATAATTAATAATATTAGTGTGTAAAAACCATGAAAGCAAAATTATTAATTAATAAATTAATACACACATGTATGTATGGATAATTATATATCATTATTTTTAAGATATATATATGCATCATCATCATATATGTATACATATGTATGTGCTTTTGTGTGTGTATAAAAAATTCTTGATTAGAGAACAAACATCAAATTTGGGCGGACAACCTTATATAAACTCACATGTATTTCTTTTGTATGTTGAAGGCCATTGTACTATTTGCATATGCTGAAATTTATTGAATCGTGAGGTTATATAAAGTCGTTGGTCCAAATTTGATGTCTCTTCTTTAATCAATGATTTTTGTCTTGTGTCTCAATTTCACTTGAGCATTTCTTCTTTGCAGTCATGTATATCTTTTTGTTTCCATAAAACGAAACAAAAATTATTTCTCTTCACACACACGCACACACATATATGTAAATATATGTATATATAAAGTTAATAAAAGAAAATAGAGAAGGAAAAAATCTAATAAATACTTGGTTTATTTATTTGTATCACAGTGGAAAAGCAATGCAAAGCAAAAGCGAAACATATCTCTCTTAATCCTTTTGGCCCCTTGTGGAGCATAGGGCCTCAACAGTTATTTTCCACTTGTTGCGGAATTTAATATCAAACTATTGAAAACCATTTCAATTTTTTCCTCCGTCATCTCCTTCGAAAGCTTCAGCATTTTGAGATTGTATATATATATATAAAAAAAGGAAGAATAAGCTTTGAAAATTTTATTATAAATAAAAGGAGTAAAATCTTCACATTGTTATTAAAATGGGTCACATGTTTCAATCATTTTCAGACATTTAGTCATGCAAGAATCATCAGAAGATCAACAACTGTCTTGTGAATTTTCAGAAAATTTATTTTCTCAAAGAATTTCTTCGTTTATTTCAGTTCATTTTCTGTTTACTTATTGCTTGACTAAATTGTCTTTAAAACAATTGAAACCAGTAGCATATTTTGATAAGAATGTAAATGTTTTCCTTCTTTTATTCATGATAAAATTCTCATGTGAATCCTCTTAACCTTCTCAAAATGTATGTGTGTGTGTATGGACGGATGGATGTGTGTCTATCCCTCAAATATTTGGTCACTGCACCATTTCATATATTAATAAAGGAGATACTTTTACTATCTCTCAATTACAAGCTATTTATTCTGTTAAGTTTTATTCCTTGCTGAAAATATAATTTTGAATTGCTTACTGGTGACACTAAATGCTATAAAATTTTTTTTCAAAATTTCAGTCAAAGTGACAGGGAGAGAGTTCAATATTTCTCGTGTGTTGTCATAGAAGAGATAAATGATTACCCAGTCAGAAAAGAGAGAGAGAGAGAGAGAGAGATCAATAATGATGACAGAAATAGGTGTGTTGCTGTCGAGGAGATAAATGGTTACCTGGTCTCAACCACATGGTTCCAGGTTCAGTCCCACTACATGGCACCTTGGGCAAGTGTCTTCTACTTTCACTTCGGGCCGACCAAAGCCTTGTGAGTGGATTTGGTAGACGGAAACTGAAAGAAGCCTGTCGTATTTACATATATATATATATATATATATATATATATATATGTATATTTGTGTGTGTATCTGTGTTTGTCCCCCCCCCTACCATTGCTTCACAACTGATGTTGGTGTGTTTATGTCCCTGTAACTTAGTGGTTCAGCAAATTCACTTGGAAGTACCAACCAGCATCCATATCCTTTGGAAAAAGATGAGCTGTGAAAATTATTCTGCTGCCTATATTCTTTTAACTTCCCTCACTCTCAGTTACCCCAGAAACAGCTGTAAGACTTCAAATTCACCTCATGAGTTCTTTTTACGTGGAATTGGCTGTAAATGGAGACATTACATTATTAGAAAAGTTCTGTTTTCATCAGGTAAATATATGAATCACAACATTCAAAAACATTTGAAACCCAACAGTTTGTGCAACTTCATGATTCTATGACCATTGTCTAAATATAGGCACAGGCGTGACTGTGATAAGAAGCTTGCTTCCCAACCTAGATATAGGCATTTGTAGAGATCAGGGGTCCCCAAACTCTTTAGACCATCAACCCCTTCATGGAATCCTTGACTTCTCATCAACCCCCGGGCATGTACAAGAAAATAGAGAAATAATAATAGTAATCAAGTATATTTGAAGTTTTCAGGCATTTTTCGACCCCTAGAATAGTCCCATCGACCACTTTGGTGATTCCTGGCATAGATCATTACACCACCGACTTAAGTTTTCTCTAAACTTCCTGTAAAGAGCAAATTTTCTGCGGAAATCTTGTAGAGGTACATTTTCGTGGCTGAAGATTATAATTATGTTGATAAAATCCAGAGAAAATATTTTGCAAGAGTTTTTGGATCATTTTTCCCTCCCCACTCCCATTTCAACTTTGTAACGACTCATTTCAGAAATTCTAGCGTTTTTCACTTTTTTTTTTAAGAGTTGCGGTTCAAACATCACTACATAATCTAGATTCCCGAAAATATATTTGTGCAAAATGTCATTTAAATATATACCTTTTAAAGAGATTTATGAGTCGGGTGGGGGTAGAAACGACCCGAAAGTCCTTAGAAGAAAGTATTAATAATAATAAAAAATTATCAGCATAATCGTGCTGTAAAATTTTATTATTCAAAAAGTTGCAAGGAAAGAAAGTCGATGGGGCACAGATCTGTAGTTAGGCACGCGCGCGCGTGTATACAGGGAATTTAGGTTACAAATAAGAAAGAAAAGATGTCCCCACCACTTGTCTCTTAAAGATATCCAGGACTATATTGTGTCCTTTTTTTTTTTAATGAAAACGGAAAGGTGTGATTTGAGAGAGATTTGGTTGCTATATCTAGCAGACCGCATAGCGTCTCTTAAAAACGACAAGGAAAATTTCCACCTGATTATTTGTATAAAAGACACAGTTTTGCCAAGCATGAAACCATCGAAACACACAGAGCCTGTTTCTCGGTTACACAACAACCACTTTCTTTCACTCAGGGGTTTTTCTTTTCCTCTAGCATTACCCTCCTTTCTCTCCCTCTCTCTCTCATTCTAACTCTCTATATATCGAATTCTTTCATGCATATCCCATGCTCTCTTTATTACTCTCACTTCACTTACTCCTCTCTCTATATTTTGCTTTTTTTCCTCCCTCTTACTCTTCACTCATTCCCTCCCACTCTTTCTATATTTTTTTATATCTGCCACATTTACGTACTCCCTCTCTACTTTTTATTACTCTACTTCTTTCTCTCCCTTTTATCTTTCTTTTTTTCACTCACTCCCTATTTGCAATTCTCTATTTCTTCCACTTTCACTCCCTCTCTCCTCGTTACCATTTTATTTCTTCCCTTCGCTCGTTCTCAAATTTGACTACTCTTCGTCTTTTCATTCACTCCCTCTCTACCGCTTCCACTTACTCCCTCTGTATAATTTACTATATCAACCTTTTCTCCTCCTTTCCTCTTCATAAGTTCAGTCTATTCCTCTCTTACTCTCACTCCCTTTCCACACTTCACTCAATGCACCTCCTCCCCTCACTTCTTTACGCTATCGTCGCTTTCCCTCACTTCCTTTCTACTCTATTACTTTATCTCTCTTTCCCTACTGACACTCTTTCTACACTCTTACTCTATCCACCTCTTACCTTCACTTTCTCTCGTTATACTCATTCTGTCTCCCTCTCCCGTCTCACTTCCTCTCTATAATACCATTACGCTATCTCCCGACTCGCCTCACCTCTACGTTCTTACTCTATCTACATCTTCCTTCTTAACCTTCTCTCTACACTATTACTCTGTCTCTCTCTCTCTTTTGCCATCGTGCATCATCACACCCAATATTTTGCCAGAACCATCAGGACGCTTCCTTTCACTACAAGTCGGCAGTTAATATTTTGTTTTGCTTTTTCCCTTTTCATTTCTCCAGAAAAAAGAAAAAGAAAAAAAAAAAGCAAGAAAGGTGTAAAACAAGGTTAGAAGCTTTCTCATTTACACTCATTATATTCTTAGTCGTATTAACCATAATTATAATTATGGCCCGATCAACCTAAGTTTTTTTTTGTTTGCTTTTAATTATCCACTCACGTTTCTTTAACATTTTCAACTTTGGAAAGTCACCTACCTGCCTTCCTTGCTGTCTATCTTTCTATCTTTCTATCTACAACACATTTATGTAATCATTTCCATTCTTACGCAGCACCTATCTCTGTCTGTCCATCCATCCACCCGTCTGTCTACCTCTTTATTTATACGCCTGTCTCTATCCCTCTATCTGGTTATTTATCTAAATTACAGACGAATTTCACAGCCGCCCAGATTAATATTATTGTTTGGTTCATTCCTCGGCAAATTAACCTCAAAGACAGGGAACGAAACCAAACCCGAACCAACAACATTAAACGTACCCCCTCACACACCATTTCGGCCGGTTTCTTCTATGTCTTTATTCTCCCGGTTAGACAATTAATTCCAATTAAACTAATCAAACCTAACTTGTCAACAGACAGCAACACACATGCTGAACAGAATATATTTAGAAGGCATCTTTAAAAAACACAACATCGACATTTTTCCAGAAAGGATTAATGTGAAAACCAATAAAGGCCGTGCTTGTTAAATCGACAAGAAACGATTAAACCTTGTTGTCTATCTCTGTGAGTATTATAAATATATCTTTATTATTATTATTAATGTTTTTTCCTCGTTGCTTTAAAAATATCTATTTTGTTCCTTGTTATTTCTTTCTTTTGAGGGCAAAATGAAAAGGGCAATTATCAATGGTTCGCAAGTATTTTAGGGGTTCTAAGTTATTTACATCTAGTCTGGGGTACGTGTTCATATATTTTACAAAATTATGGGTGTATCTGATAATTGTCTACAGACCTTACGGACCTGGCTTACCATATTATACCTACCTATGTATATATATCAAGCTATCTACATGCATACATGTCTTCATATATACCTACCTTTCTACAAACGCCTCCCATTCTACACCTACCAATCAATGTATACCTTGCTCTCAACATACACACACGCATCTACTTCTCTACACACATTTGTATACTTAACTTCATATATACCTATCTCTATATTTCGCTATCTACACACATAGGGTTATTTAGACACATCTATACACTTAGCTTTATATACAGTCTATATATTGTATCTACACACACATACCTATTTACCTAGCCATCTACACTCCTACATCGATATATCCAGCTTTATACACACCTTATCTATATGCCTAGCTTCCTACACACACACATATATATCTCTATACCTAGCTATTTACATGTATACCCATTATATTTCGAGCTATTCACATGTCTATATTTTTACTTAAATCCACTTGTCTATGTCTTAATTTTCTATACACCTACATATTTATATAAATAACTTTTTATACGCTTGAATATCTATATAGTTATCTACCAACACACACACACACACACACACACGCAGACATATATATATAACTATATTCATAGTTATGTGCACACACCATACAAACCTACAAAACTATACCTACCTGTCATTATATCTCGCTTTCTACACACGTGCATCTATGTATGTACATATCTACACACCTGTATGTACATATATACCTATATACCCACCTTTGTACCTCTGTATACACCTATGTGTGTGCGTACGTATATATCATCATCATCACCATCGTCGTTTAACGTCCGCTTTCCATGCTAGCATGGGTTCGACGATTTGACTGAGGACTGGTGGACCAGGAGACGACACCAGGCTCCAATCTGATTTGGCAGAGTTTCTACAGCTAGATGCCCTTCCTAACGTCAACCACTCCGAGAGTGTAGTGGGTGCTTTTACATGCCACCGGCACATATTTGTATATATATATGTGTTTGTGTATATAAATACATATTTACACATATCTGCCTTTACATCTATACACTCACATACATGTGCCCATCTAACTATGTGCTTATATCTGTTTGTCACTTATTTATAGACATGCATGATTAGTTTCTATATGAAGAAGCTATACAAATCATGTCAGGGTCCCCAATGTAGAAAATGTAGACATATAGTGATAACAAATTTTATACCCTAGTCCTCTTTTATTTTCTACATACTACTTGAAAGAATGGACCCCTGCTGGCCCAAGTGGTACGATTAGTCAATATAGTTGAACAGCACATGTTCGATTGCTAGAGTTTGTAAAAAAAAAAATGCACAGGTTTGAATGATACAACTCATGCAGAGAAAACTAAGAACTTCCAGTTACAGTATTTACACATAAAGCACGACGGGCCATGATTGTGGTAATCAGATACGGGTTGACACATCCCGATTGTGGCCCAGATGGATGCATTTAATTTATGGGCGTTTGTTGGGGATTTAATGTCACTCAAACGCTCCAATAACCCACAGAATGCAAGAAGACTAATAGTTCAACTAGTGACTTTTCAGATGATGTAAAACTTTCCACCATTATATACTAAGAAGATATTTGAACTATTTTTTTTTTTTTTTTTTATGTGTACATGGTAGTCTCTTTTTCATAAAATGTACTCAGCAGTCCATGCGATGTAAGTACAAATCCTAGTGCTTTATGAGTTGATTCTTAACAAAGGGAGTTAACCATATTGTAGAAGTGTTATCTTTTATCTTGTCTCACTCATTGGACTGCAGCCATTTTGGGTCACCATCTTGATGGGTTTAATTGGACAAATCAACTTCAGTACTGAGATTTTAAAGTTTGGTACTTATTTTATTAGCCTCTATTGCCAAACTGCTAAGCTATGGTAATGCACACAAATCATCACCAGTCTTCAAGTAGTGGTGGGAACAAAGACACACACACTCACACACACATGTATTAAATGGACTTCTGATGGTAGTTTCCATCTCCCAAATTTACTCACAAGGTATTGGTCGTTTCAAGACTGTAGTAGAAGACACTTACTCACGGTGTCACATGCACATATGATGGACTGCTTTCAGTTTCTATCTATCAAATCCATTTTCAGAGCTTTAGTTGGCGCCAGGGCTACCGAAGAAAACACTTCTCCAAAGCGGCATGCAGGGGAACTGAACCTGGAACCATGTGGTTGAGGAGCTAAATATATATATATTTGTTGAGCTCTGTGGGGGACAGATCATTTTAATACCCATTTCCTCTTGCTTAGTTACATCTGGCATTACTTCAAAGAATACTTTGATAAAAAGTTGCTTACTTCATGATCATGATCATCACAACTGTATCATCTGTTGTCTATTCCCCCCCCCGCCTCCCTTCTGACCTGTGTAGGTGGAGTCTGCCTCACAGCATCAGTTCAGGGCCGCCTTAACTCAGGTGCATCTGTTAAATACCTAATGTTCCTAAATTTTCTGGAACATGTCTACCCTCAATGAACCGTAATAACCGTTCTGACTTCCTGAATGTGGGCAATTGAAGCATTAAAAGAAATGGCTTTATCTCTTCACAAAATGGGAAGGACAGACATTATATAATGTTGCTGGAGGTACACTATCAGCAAAAGATGTGGTGGTCGTGGCCTGACTTCCACATACGTCTGTTGAGTTAGGGCTGAGTCAGTTTAGAGCTTGGTCTTCAAATTTAGGTCTAAAATATTTGGAATATCTGGAGTGTTGACAGGTGATCTGTGAAGGCATTATTCAGCTGCTGTATAAGTAATATCTGTTTGAGTCCAAGTCACCACTCACTCGGTCAACCATTTATGTTTCTGTGCTTTCAGCCATTAACACTCACATTATTCTGTCAAATGCAGTGTCTTATTTATTCACATTGTTTTAAAGTAACCATTTCATTATCCTGTAGCTTTGAGATTTTGATGAGGTAGTTGTTAATTTTTAGAATGACATTGTAGGGTTGATGTGAGGAGTCAGATCTGGCCAGTTTGAATATAAAACAAGAGTATTTTTACCGGATATGGCCAGTTTAAATGTCTGTGTGCCACTCTCACTCAGCCAATCAGCTACCTACTTGTGCTTCAGGTTTGTTGGCTTATTACAAGGTTGCCGAGAGTGGTGGGATCACATCACCAGCCTATTGAATGTTAACTTTATTTGTCCTTTACTGTGTATGGTTTTTTTTTTAAAGGATTCATAGAGAGGGTGATCCCCCCTCTTCCCACCATCCTCTGCTCATACATCTACTCTACTGCTACGGTATATTTATGTGAGTCAGAAAGTGAACTTCTATACAAGTCTTTTGATGTGAAAAATATTAAAGTACCCTGTAACACTAACACAGTCATTGAGAGTACACTGCATGTCAGTCCGTTTCTCATGTCAGGCACAAGTCTAACCTATTGTTGTTCATTGAGGGATTGACACCACATAGCTCTTATCCTGTCTTATAGTGTGTTATGGACAAGTATGACGTGAGTTTCATCACTTTCCTGTCTAGTAACACGTAGAAATTGAATCTAGTAGCACTAAATTTATTGAAGTGAAATGCCTTGAAAGGGACTCAACAGGTTTTTGCCCAGTCAGTCTGGCCCATCCTTTCCTATCTGTATTGTTTATACAGAAATAGTGAATATTGGAAACTGTCATTGAATGTGTACTTATTATTGTTTTCAAGTCAGTGGGTGTGTTATCTAGCAGGGCATACCGACTGCACCCAGTCACAATTTCCCAAAAAGGTAAATTGTGAAAAGAAATTTAAAATCTTGTTTCAAAAATGTGAACACTACAAACTGTGATTCTAAAGTTAGTTTTGATAACTTTATCTCACTCTGTTCCATGACTCAGTATAGTAATATAACTTACTAGAAATAGCAGCCAAATCTCCATTGACACACAGATCCTACTTCATTTATTAACTAACAAAATCTCTATATATATAAAACTAAGAATGTCTGTGTGCATCACGAAAACACGAGAACTACCCAACCGATTTCATTCAGATTTTACACATGCCTTACTTAGGGTCCATGCAGTATCATAGGCCAAAAGCATTTTCAACTTCTTGCCTATGCAAGCGCAGAGCAATTGCATATCTCTTTAAGTATTGCATGTCAAAAGTGAAACAATAACATCTCTATTGTAATGTGAGATAATATTTTCAGTTTTAATAGTTTAACTATTAATACTTTCACCATGTATATATATTAGTTTCATTTCTATTAGTTTCACTATGTATTTATATACATGTTTGTATATATATAATATATATATATATATATATATATCTTTGTATAAGTATGTATATATGTGTATGTATATCATTGTATGTATATGAGGGGTGTATGAAAAGTCTTGAGCCTCAAAAAACAAAACATGGTATAACACTTCTGATGAAGGTACAAGACTTCAAGGCTCAAAGGCGTTGAAGGCTCGAAACTTTTCATACACCCTTGCATGTATGCATGTATACATATGCATGTATATACATGTTTATGTATATATTTATGTTTGTATATTTATGTAGAAATTTTATAATTGAAAAATTTACTATATTTAGTACATACAATTGTGTCTGCTGGTGGGGGTTTCCCCACCCCTGGTGTAAGCCCTCTCATTAGTTCTTCAATAGTTTGGTTCTGTCACAGCTTGCTCAAAGACAGCTTTGTCCAATCAGCTGCCATTTGGAAGAACAGTAAACCTGCACAGATTGTGGTCTTATTATAAACATACATACCACAACCAATGTTATATATATAGATGTATATATAGATGTATGTGTGTATATGTATATAATAATAATAATAATAATAATAATTTCTTAAGTAACCAGAAGATGGATTTGGTATTCATCTTTATTTTGTACAATGGTTGTTTTGACCCATCCTGCTACTGTCCTTTTCGGCCGGGACTCTGTCCGACATGTTGTGTTGCATCCATTTTGCTGTCCCAAAATGGATGCAACACACACACACACACACATATATACAGTCGTGTATATATATATATATATATATATATATAGTCTGGCTCCTGGTCAGCTCCTGTCAAACTGTCCAACCCATACCAGCCTGGAAAATGGATGTTAAAAGATATATATCCACACATGTATATACATTCAAGTGTATATATATGTATGCACATGTGTATATATGTATATATATGTATATGTACATACGTTATATATATATATATGCCTGTATGTATATATATATATGTATGTGTGTATGTGTATGTCATCATCATCCAGTGTTTTAAATCTGGGTTTTGTCCCCCTTAACGAGGATGGCCTGATCTACCTCAATGTCATGGCAACTGAGGTAGGCAGGTGCAGCCCACCCCAACCTTTGGGCTGGCTGGTACCCATTCTGGATTTTCTATGGGGAGCATGCCCTTGCTTACCCCCAACCTCAGTTTCTAGACATGAGTGGTCCTGAGACCAAGGCCTCTACCACGATTTTTAAGAAATGTGGTAGAAAACTAGCTCAGGAAGGCAGGGACACTTCTCCCTGAGAACCCTTTCAGAGCTCCCCCCTCACCTATGTATATATATATGTGTGTGTGTGTGTGTGTGTGTGTATGTTTGTGTATATGTGTGTTTGTTTAATCATGTCTGTGTGGATATAGATGTATTTTGAGTCGATTAATAAAACCTCAAAACACCAGTCACCTAGGTAACAGAAACTGTTGACTATTTCAAGGGAGTCCCTTAGCATTTCAGAGAATTGATGCCTCAGGTGTCTCTCCTACTTAACACACCTGGACCCCTTCCCTGAATAAGGGTCACCTTTACTTTATAATCCCACCACACCTCTTGTACAGCCAGTATTTACACCAAACACACTGTTATGGAATTTCTGCCAACTCCTTTTTTTTGTATATTGAGCATGGCCATTTTCCTGACACTTTTTGGCCCTTTCTCCTTTCCTCTTTACTAAACCTTAGTTTGTGCTAGGTTTACGTTAAGGCTCTTCAATTCCAGATCTGGAATTCCTTCCCCATTCCTTCTACACACACACACACACACACACACACACACACACTAACAGGTTGCTTTTCTTCTTATAATAACATATCATTTTATGACTGTTTTATTGCTAATCGTAGCTATTCAAGCTGTTAGTTTCCTTATGGTGTATTCTCACTAAAAAATCTGTCCACAGTCTCACTGGCAATCTGTCTGCGTGTGTGGACGTGAATCTTTCTGTAGTCTGTAGGTGTATGGCTTAGTGGTTAGGGCTTCAGCTCACGATCATAAGGTTGTGAGTTCAACTCTTGGTGGCATGTTGTGTCCTTGAGCAAGACACTTTACCTCACATTGCTCCAGTCCACTCTGCTGGCAAGAATGAGTTGTATCTGTAATTCAAAGCTTTGTCGCATTCTGGTTCATGCTGAATCTCCCTGAGAACTATGTTATGGGTAGACACATGTCTGTGGAGTGCTCAGCCGTTTTCACATTAATTTCATGAGTAGACTGTTCTGAGTAGACTGTTCAACTGGAAGGAACCCTTTGCTGGAACCGACAGAGGGCCAGTATGTTTCTGTGTGTCTGTTTACCTTTGTCTCTCTCTCCCTCTCTCCCTGGCTATCTGTTTGTCCTCACATGCTTATCGTTTATAACAGTGCATTATCGTTACGGCCCTTCATTATTAAAAGAGATGTTGCCCCCCTCTCCTCCACTCACTTCCTCCTCCTGACCACTGTCTCCGATTCAAGCCCCCCCCCCTCTTTACCTTCACTTATGAAGTATTTCTGTTGCCCATACAGCAACAGCAGGAACCTGATATTACACCATTGCATAGACACCATGTGTGGGTGTCTATATGGTTATAAACTAATCATGTAAAATAAACACATAAATAAGACATACAAAAGAAAAAGACACAAGCTCACCCCCACCCCCTCCGCAAACAAAAGCCAACTATTTCTGGTGAGTTTCTGCTAATATAGTGTTGTATTACTGGATGAAGGTCGTCATCATCATCATCGTCCTCATTCAATGAAACATGATTTGTCTTTCAG
The DNA here is from genome assembly GCF_001194135.2 of Octopus bimaculoides. Classification (NCBI taxonomy): domain Eukaryota; kingdom Metazoa; phylum Mollusca; class Cephalopoda; order Octopoda; family Octopodidae; genus Octopus; species Octopus bimaculoides. Next base: position 1,996,021 of record NC_068998.1, on the reverse strand, counting down.
GGACAGATTGTGGCTGTGATAATATTCTTAGTTTAACTGAAATTTTTTTCCATCTTCCTGACCATTTCTCTTTCCCTCTCTTTGTTTATCCTTCTCTTTCTACCTCTCTCTCATAGACTCCTCTTTCTTTCTGTCTGTCTGTCTCTCTCTCACTGTATCTCTCTCTATCTTTATTTTTGCTTTCTCTCTTCTACCCTCTCTCTCTCTCTCTCTGTCTGTCTGTCTCTGTTTCTCTCTCTCTCTCTTCCTTCCCAGTTGTCTGATTCTCTATTTTCTCTTTTTTCTTCCTTGTGCTGGTTTGTCATTGGACTATGGCCATACTGAGGTACCACCTTCAAGGGTACAGTTGATTATATTGACCCCTAGTACCTGTAGATTGGTTCTTATTTCATACACTTTAGACGTAACCCTTAATTTCCCATTCTCCTCATGTCACCTCTTTCATATTCACTTAATTTGCAGCATATTTCCAAACTAATGCACAACCATCTCTGAGCTGCCTCTACGCAACAAGGAGTCCACATTCAATCCTATCTAACGCCTGATCTCTTTCATTACTCAGCATTATCAGTAATTGAATTGAATTGACATTTCATGGGCACCTGTGTCAACACTTTGTAATATCACAGACAAATCTGATGCAATCTTCGTGAACAAATATGATGCGATCTCTGTAACATAAAGAAATATGATACTATCTTTGTGGAGGAGTGCTATACGGTCTTTGTGGAGGAATCTGATGTGTTTGTGGATGAGTGCAATGCTGTCTTTAATGCAACGCTGTCCTTGTGGACGAGTGCAATGCTGTCTCTGTAAGCAAGTGCTTTTGATAGTCTGGCAAAATGGAATCACCGGAAAAATGGTATCACCGGAAGGTTAGCAGAGAATATAGTCTGTATAGCAAATGCGCAGGTGCAATAAGCACTAAAAATGCACAGGCAATAGGCCCCTTCAAATACTACTTCTGTTACCTAGGAGACCAAGTTAGCAGTGGTGGAGGAAGTTCTGAAATTATAATTGTCTGGATAAGAGGCTGGGCAAAGTTGAGAGAGCTTCTACATTAACTGAGTAACTATGGTAACTAAGGACCTCTCCTTCAGAGATTATATGATGGCTGTGTATGTACAGCTATGTTACATGGCAATGAAACTTGGGCTTTGACTACAGAGGACTTGTGAAAGCTTGAAAGAAATGAAAGCAGCATGCTTTGCTGGATGGGCAATGTTTGTGCAAGCATAACAGTGTAAATGATGAAAGAGGAGAACCGGGTATTAGAGGCATTGGATGTTGTGTGCAAGAGAGAAGACTGTGCTGGTTGGGTCATGAGGACAGCTGCATAAAGAAATGCCAAGCTCTAATTATGGAGGGTACTTGTGGAAGGGGTAGACCCAGGAAAACAGACAAAGTGGTGAGAGAGGATCTTCTGATGGTGGGTCTCACTGAAGAAATGACAAGGGACCAGGAGATGTGGTAATTTGCTGTACTTGATAAGACGCATCAAGCTAAGTAAAACCACTGTCTTCCCCACATACAGCCCGGTCCTTTTACAGGTGCTGGGGTCACTTTGAAAGCACCTGTGCCAGTGCTGCATTAACACACCTATGCTGCTGGTGCGTAAGAAACACCCAGCACACTCTAAGTGGTTGGCATTAGGAAGGACATCCAGCTGTAGAAACCAGTTGGAGTCTGGACTGCTCCCTGCTAGCGAGCTCCATGTCAAACCATCCAACCCATGCCAGCATGGAAAGCAGCCCCAACATCACAGGTGACAGATTATTGTAATAATAATACTTTATATAATGCGCACAAATTGAAGTACCCTGTCTAATTTATATCAACTAGAGTACCTCATAAAATGCACATGAGCATTAGATATGCTGTCTCTGTGATATGAAAAGGCATTGTTATATGAGAACCAGTAGCATTATTCCATGAGTACATTCCCCGTCGGTGTCTAGTGACAAGAATCATGTATGGGATAAAAGCTTTCTGCTTTTGGCTATTAATCTGAAAGACAAATTTTTGAGAGCTGCAAATGGAACCATCTCAGCTGACAGAAAATTCTTTCAAAAGTCAAGTGCTGCTGCACTTTGTTATTCTTGCTTCTGAGAAGCTTCTTTAAGCTTGTCTCTGTCCAACTAGTCCATCACTCTGTGTGTGTGTGTGTGCCACCCATGCTAGCATGGAAGACGGACGTTGAGCGATGATGATGAAATGATCTCATTGCATGAATAAACAACAATACAATGATGAGATGTTTATATATATTTATATAGTACCATGTTTATGTATATCTTATATGCACACATCTTACATACAGATATATGAAATGTCTCGGCAGCTGTGCCGTTCCATTCACCAGCTCTGATCATCACATCTTCCTGATTTATGTCAGTTTATAAATTGTATGTTGGGGGTGGCTGTGTGTGTGTGTGTGTGTTTGGCGATGTCAGCTGCTTAATAATCCTGCTGTTAGTAGTTTACTGGTTTTAATGTCTACATGAACACAGGAATGTTCTGTGTATGCTGCTAATTTTTTTTTTATTAATTTTGGCTGGAATCAGATGATGGTATGATTACACACACGCACACTGTATATGTATGTATAAGGGAGTAGGGTGTGTTGTTGGTTGAATTGTTCCTGGGACCTACATGGCTGGGACCTACATGGCTGGTACCTGGTGGGATGAAAGACAAAGTTGTCAATGGTGAAATTTGAACACAGAATGTATTATGTGAAACTAAAAATAAACTGGCAGATTGATTCTAATCCAGCATAATGATAGTAAGAAGAAGAATTGGAACAGCCCACATTCTATACAAGACCTTATCAATTCAATAATACAACCCAAATAAAAGAATCTGCAAACACAAGACAAACTCATGCAGTAAATATCCAATAAAATAAACAGCCCCACAACATGTACCCTACAGGGTGGATACCCAACAAAACAACAGCAAAAGACTGCACCACACCTCACACACACACTCAAAAAAAAACTGTTGCAATACAATACTGGGAAGAGTTTGCACTCCCACCAACAAAGAACATTGCTGCACACACCTCAACAACCTGGTGGTGCAGCAGGTGGTGCAGTAGAAATCTGCCTGAAACTATCAAATGTTGAGTAATGATAATGATGTAATTTATTTGCCACAAGGGCAGACGATGAGGGGGGCCAATTCAAAGATACATAAAGTGTTGGGGTTTATTGACCCGGAAAAGATGAATAAGTCGACCTTGGCAGAATTTGAACATCAGGCAAGATGAAATGCTGCTGAGCATTTTGCTCGGCACAGTAAGGATTCTGCCAACTTGGCACCTTGATGATGATGATGATGATGATAGTAGTAGTAGTTTCTTGTTTTGGCACAAGGCCAGCAGTTATAGGGAAGTTGGATGAAAGGCTAAGTCGACCCCGGTGGGATTTGAACTCAGGACGTAGTGATGGCTGAAATACTGCTCAGCATTTTGTCCAGCCAATTCTACCAGCTTGTCACCTTAGTAATAATAATAATAATAATAATAATGTTTTATGTTGCTAGAAGGCCATATATTTTAGAGGAAGGACTTAGTCAAATGAATTGATACCATTATTTAAATGGTACTTGATTGACCTTTCCTCACTCTCAGCCCAGGAGAATGAAGGGCAAATTATCTCCAATGGAATTTGAACTTAAGATGCAAAAAGGATTAACTAAATAATGTCAAACATTTTATGCCAAATACTCTGATATTTCTACTGCAACTGCTTCCTTCCCTCCCACCACCACCACCACCACTATGGCAACCATAATGTATCTGATAGGTGTTATCCCACTGAGTATATTTTGACAAAGCAAGAATACTGCTGTTGGTGTTGGGCTAATAATTTCTAAATGGTATTTCCATTTTTTGTTTTATTTCTGTTTCTATTGGAAGCATACTGATTTCAGTTTATTTTTTTGTTTCTTTTCTGCCAGTTTCTGTCTGTCTGTCTGTCTTTCTCTCCATCTCTTTCTGTGAGATGAAAGACATGTTAAAGAACACAGACACGAAGTAAATCTTCAATGGAATACAATTTCGGTTAGTTTTGATTTTGGTAATTTTTCTTTTTTCCAAGTTAGAATGGAGGGGTGGGGCACCTTTTCAGGCCCACCCAGACTGGTGAGATTGGTGAGGTTTCTACAGTATACTCAGCCAACTAAACTCAGTTAACTCCTCCCCACACCAAAAAAGAAAAAAAAAGAAGTTTGCAGTTGGAGTGTCTGTTTTCCATGCTGGTATGGGTTGGATGGTTTGGCAGGAGCTGACAAGCCAGAGCTGTACCTTGTGGTTCTTAACTTTTTGTGTTCTGGCAGCAATGGCTATATGGTGACACTGCTACCAAGCTATATTGGTTCAATTTGATGGCCTTTCTACTGGATAAACACCAGTGTTGTAGAGAGTAGAAACTTGTACACATGGGTAACTGCCAGTTTTTCTCAAAAATGAATCTTGCCTCAGCCTGTATAAACCTGGGGAGAGACATGGTTGACCTTGACTCGGTGTGAATGGTTGTTGATTGAGACTGCAGCTATGTTGGTGTCTGTGTTCTGGTCAGTGACTTTCTTCTTCCACTGTCAACTGACCTGACTTTCATCGATATTGTAATTGTGTCACGTTGTCATCATCCTATTCTAAAACTGGGATTCACACAGTAATACCATATATGGGTCACATTCTAGCAGACAAAAAGTTTAGATAATATTCAAAATTGAAAATGTTTTCCTCACTGGGATGAGATGATTGGGCACTTCTATTAGGAGTTGGCATGGCTGGCTGGACATTGAACCTGTTTTGGCACTAGAGGCAAACACACACACACACATGTGAAATATTTAGATACAGTGTAACAGAGAGAGACATTACAATTTGTTAATTGAATGCAACTGACATAACCACTTTCTTCTCAGGATAAATATGCTCACATATGGAATAGAGAAAGAGAGGATGAGAGAGACAGTGAAATGTCTGGTGTCAGTTAAGCCAGCACCCAATCTCTGATGCCAAAACATCTCAAATGCTTTCCCTACCAACTGTCTGCTAGAATAAGGTCCCCTTTCCTAGCGAGAGGAATCAACAACTCCTTTAACCCCTAGGTATTCTGATTATTGTTTCAAATGTAACGTTTATTTATTCAGGTTGTTTTCAATTGATCATGCATATTCTCATAGTTTTGAGATTTCAGTGACATGATTGTTCATCTTTAGAATGACATTGTAGGATAGGTGTGAGAAGTCAGATTTGGCTAGTTTGAACATAAAACAGTTTGAGTATTTGGGCGGGATATGATTGGTTTAAATACTAAAGGGGTAATGAATCTGTACAAAATTGGTTTGTGAGGTGGTGGTCAAGGGTGGAGAGTATCTAAAATGTTCAGCAAAATCTGATAAGAGTTAAGTAGCCCAATATCTGATAAGTTGGAGCCAACTATATATTAAAATCAAATCAGATAATCCACATCATGCGCTCCCCCCCCCCCACTGCACTATTTCTGTTTATCTGGGTGACAGGTCATATATATAAATGTTGACAGATCTTCAAACCTGTCCTTGTATAAATTAACAGTTTATCAGATAGAAGGTTTATATAATACATTAACTTTTTCCTTGTTTCACTGTCTTTTGAAAAAAGAAAACCCAGTATTGTTAGCATGTGTCGTATGTGTGTCTATAATGACTAAAACAATTCAAAGATAAAAACATGAAAACAGACAAATATCTAATAACTTACTTTGAAAATGGTGAATAATTGCTTTATTAAAAGTCTATTGAATTTTATTAAAAAGTCCCCTTAAATCAGAAACAGTTCTTTTCACAGAACTCTAAGGTTACTTGGAATCTAATTTCAGAAACTTGTTTGAAAGCAATCTATGCAAGCTTCTCCTGGTTCTGTGATAAATTAATCTAAATGCAAATCTCCAATCAACATTTTATTTATCTTTCAAATACTAACTTAATGAGTTATTTGACTAAATTCTTCATTCTTTTCAAAATCATTTGAAACAAAGGCAGTATATCACCACAGAAACATGGGAACAAAAAAGGATTAAAGTGACCATTATCAAAACCTTCCATCAAAGTTTCATGTGAATTCATGTTTCAAACACTTTCTCAGTGACTCTTATTTTCAGAATGAATTGAAACAAAGGAGTGTATTTTAAAAGGATTCTGAAACACTAGTCTAATGGAGATGGTAGGGTGTAACATGGAGTTATTTCTAGCATGTCAGACAACCCCTATAGTGGCCCCTGCAGTTGTACTTGTGTTAGAAATCAGTGGTAGGGAGTACTGGAGGGCAATGAGTGCCCAGAATAATTTACCTTGTGGTATTTAGTTCCGTCCTGATATGTTCTGGGTTCCAATTTCACTGCAGTTCACTTGACCCTTTTAATCTTTCAGTTGACTGGCTTTTGAGAGAGGTGGATCAATAATAAAAAGTGCCCATGAAATATTGACTCAGATCTAAATCAGCCCCTACATCTACCCCAACCTCTTTCTCAAACTTCTGTTGGCCCCTTGCCAGTTTTGCAAGTAATTCTGCTGTGCATCTTATTCGATTTCCATGTTGCTGTTGTTGCAGCTGCTGCTGGTTCTTTTTTTGTTTTTGTTGCTGTTTTCTGTGTTGAAACTGCTCTGTAATATTGCTCTAATTTAACATCAGAATTATTAATACCTCTTTAGTCTTTAGTACGGCATGTTTAAAGCAAGGGTGGATAGGGGGAAGCCATGGTTTGTGAATGGGTGTGCATATTTTTGGAATTACTGGTGAATTTTCTGTGCTAGGAAGACGGGGACGGAGAGAAGTTTGTTCTGCTTGAACGGAATCAAGTTACAACAGTGAGACACCATGTTAATGGTCTCCTCTCTTCCTTTCTCTGTTTTTTCATTACGACTTACACACATCTATGATGATTTTGTTTGCTTTCTTGGTTTCTCTCGTTATGTTGCTGCTATTAACTGATTATTATACTGAATTTAAAAAAAAGCAATCAGAAAGTTTTAATAGTGTTGCTTGACCTGCTAAAAAACAGCAGCCTAAATCTCCTGACCTGTGGCTGAGCGTCAACGATCTTTATACAGTGAGATAATTTTTGGTTTTGCTAACTGATCTTGGTCAAGGTGATTAAACTTTTCTGGCTCAGACTACCTAGTTCATGAATAGGTACAGTGAGGAGGTAGATAGATGCAGTCCACTGATATAATTAATATGTAGCATTACTTTATAATTAATGAGGTACTTGCGGTGGTATGTCACCTTTCAAAGTGATGATCTGAAGTATTCCTTCGAATAGGAATCCTTGCAGAAGCTTTTCAACTGACTTTGTTCCAACCAGTTCTTTTGTCGTTGCACCAAAGTTGACTCCATCTGAATGAATTGAAATAATTCAAGAATTCTAATTAAAATAACACAGATAAAACAACAAAAAATTTCCAACAAAACACATTGTTAACATCGTGTGAGAAAACTCAGATAAAAAAATATTTCAAACAAATATAAATGAAAAAATAAACAAAATTTGTTCTAAATTGGTAACATTTGGCATGTAGCACCGATTGGTTCAGAGCATCATTCTACACTGCCTTCTGCATTGTTTAATTAGTGTACACCATCACATGTATATATTAACCTATTGTTCTCTCTTGCTTGTTATTGAGGCTGTGATAGAATTGGTGCTTAAATATTTTTCCTCTACCATTTATTTTTTGTCTTGGGATTTCAAACTTTCAAGAATAATTGAATTACAAATCTTTATTTGATTTTGTGTTTCACTGTTTCTGTGAATAAACTGTTTATGTTGAATATGTGTGTGTGTGTGGGGGGGGTTGAATTTTGGTTTGTTTGCTTTGACACCCTGCCTTATTTCAATCAGTCGTCGTGATGTGGAGCTGTTGGTACTTCCCTAAAGAATTTTCACCAAACAAACTGACCCCCGATACTTATTTCTTTTTCAAGCCTGGTGCTTATTCTGTCCGGCTCTTTTGCCGAAACATTAAGTCACAAGACATAAACATATCAACACTGGTTGTAAATCAGTGGTGGGGGGCAAACACACATATGGGTGTGTGTATATTTCTTTCAGTTTCTATCAGATCCACTTGTGTGGCTTTGGTTGGCCCACAGCTATAGTAGATGATACTTACCTAAGATGACATGCAGTGGAACTGAACCCAGAACCATGTGGTTGGGAAGCAAATTTCTTGCCACCCAGCTGACTGGGGGTCTGCACAGTTCTGCAAGTCAGTCTTTGTTAATATAACTATAAAGACTACTACTATTAGCACATCAATTGGAGTGTCAATGGACTTGCTAGAAATGGTAGCCTAATCTCCCTCAAACCACACCCTTAATGTCTAAAAAAAAAAGCTGGAAAGAGCAAGGAGAATGTAGTCTGGAAAGTCGGCAAGTTCCTTTTGAGTGTTGGGTCTCCCAGAGGTAATGACCAACACGTCTGGCATTATGTTGCGTTTGAGAAGACGACCCATCGAGCTGAACAAAATCGCAGTCATGGCAGATACTGGTGTCATGCAAATTGGCACCTGTGCCAGTGGTACATAAACGCACCCCCGTGTCACTCAAATGGCACCTGTGCTGTTGGCACCTAAAAGCACCCATTACACTCTTGAGTGGTTGGCATTAGGAAGAGCATCTGACCATAGAAAACCATGCGAAATCAAACTGGAGTTTGGTACAGCCTTCTACCATGCCAGCCCAGTCAAACCGTCCAACCCATGCCAGCATGGACAACAGACGTTAAATGATGGTGATTTGTGAATGAAGCAGCTTTGATCATTGGTCTTCTCAGTCAGGGCATGCCTGGTTGCTAAGCAACTGTAACAGCTTCACCTTTGCCAAGTTGATCCTTTTGGCCAACATAGTGGGCATCACTATTACTTTGACCGTGACCACAACTGCTATTGGCATCATTAATACCAACTCCACAACGCTACTAAAACTACCGTCACCGCGACACTACTGAGACCTCCTCCACCATCACTGCTGCCTGCCAAATTACATTATACTATTATCACCACCACTACTACCATTGTTGCTACTACGTCCACCATTACTACTACCACCATCACCACCACACTCCTATAGAAAAATCACTCCATCATTGACTCCACCCTGACTAAGGGCTTCTGACATCATAATCACCCATAACCACTAGTATTACCACCACCACCACCACCACCAGCAGATTGAGAGACAATGTCCTTGTGGTGTAATGCAGAAATATGATGTATGCCTATATATATATATATATAATATATATATATATATAATATATATATATATATAATATATATATATATAATATATATATATATAATATATATATATAATATATATATATATATATATATATAATA
>NC_068998.1:1977000-1986540 GCF_001194135.2 Octopus bimaculoides | reverse complement strand
ATATATATATATATATATGTGTGTGTGTGTGTGAATGTGTACATATATTTTTTTTTCTATTTGGTAGTGAAATTACTTTTAAGATAAGAAACAGCTTTGTTCTTCTCTGCATTTCTGTCCATTTAATTTCAAACCAACACTAAATGCATTTCCTTCACATTCTTCACAGCTCCTAAAATTACATCTCTCCCTCTTTCTCTCTCTCTTTCTCTCTCTCTCTACAATACTGGATATAAACTAGTAAAACATCCCAGCTTTATACCACCACATGTCTGCTTTTTATTGATTACCAATAAATTTTTTTGTTTTTTGTATATGTTTTTTTTTTGTAGTTTCTGTAATATTTTCATTATATTTTCTTGGTAATCGATAAAGAAAAAAAAAGAAGTGTGATTGTAGTGAGAGGAGATAGCATTAGTGGGCATTTTACAGGTGAAATCAATCAATCAATCAATCGGGGGAGGACACGTGAAACAATTATAATCGTTTTGGATAAGAAAAATGAATATTAAAGTGTCGATCAAAGTCAGTTTATTGCTTTGTAAGGAAATCACTGCAACTCTGCTGCCCGTTATGTCATGGAGGCCAGAAAAAAGCATTTCCTTTTGTAATGTCACATGTTACCTGGCTGCTGCCCTTGTGTTTTATAAGAATAGGTTGGGGTCACTTGGTTGATTGGTTGGTCAGCTGGCTTGAAGTGTGTTTTCATACATAGCCTCTGCACAGATGCCCAATACATATCCTCACTTTATAGTGCTACTTGACCTTTAACAATTGGAATCATGGGTCTGCTGATTTGTGAGAAGCACGTTGTGGATACAGGTGTTGTTGTGTGGTTAAGACCTTTGCTTTGCGACTCTGTGGTTTTAGGTTCAGTCACACTGTGCGATACCTTGGGCAAGTGGCTTCTGCTATGGCAGTGGATCGACCAATGCCTTGTGAGTGAATTTGGTGGATGGAAACTGTGGAAGCCCACTGTGTGTGTACAAAGAAAATTTTGAATTAGCATCATAAATAAGTTCTTCGTACCTCATAGATTTAATTAATCTAATTTAATAGCCAGCTTAATACTGGAAGATCACAAACTTGGACCACCAAAGACTAGGATTGCAAAAATACACTTTGACCTACTTACAGGTGTAAGAATCTCATTTAGAACTTAAACCTAAGGTCGGGTTGCGGTCAACCATAGAGAATTTTCTATCAGCCATATTAAGTTCCTACCACCCCCATTCTTCTCTCAAAAACTATTGTAACTTAGCAGAATAACATTAATCAAACATCCGTGAGTTAGTTTGCTTCAGACCACATCTGTGGAGAAACCTTGAATAAAGCTTCCTTGATTGCTACCCAGTTAACAATAGCTGGATGCAAATGCAACTATGCAGCAGAAGTGTACATTGGAGAGGGAATAAGTCGATTACACCAGCCCCAGTGCTCAGTTGGTACTTATTTTATTACCCCATCCCCCACCCAAAGGCAAAGTCGATTTTGGTGGAATTTGGTGGAACTCAGAACGTAAGGAGAAATGAAATACTGTTAAGCGTTTTGCCCGGTGTGCTAACAACTCTACTGCTGCAACATATTAATACCATCTCTTGTCAAACCCCCACACACTGTCACCGACTCCCAACCACATGATAAACCACTACCGGCGCTAATCACGACACACCACCACCACTGGCCCTAACCACAACACACCCCTATTGGCTCTAACCATGATGCAACACACTGGACCTTTAACAGTGACATAGCACACTGCCCGCTCTCTCCCCATCACCCTCACACACAACATACCACCAGCCCTGTTGTATATGAGATGTACCAACCCATAATTAGTAAACCTAAATTGGATTTAATCAAACAGCTTCATTGATAAGAGTATTGGCTGATAAATTAGTGACTTTAATTATAAGTCAGCCTTGAATATTTTTGCCATGAGCTGAGGGAATAGATACATGCAGAGCAAACCAATAATTTATAATTACTTTGGCTATCTACATAACTCTGTCTCTCTCAATAATATATTGAGATGTTTGTATATCTATCTAGATGTGTGTGTGTGTGTGTGTCTGTGTGTGTAGTCTACAGTAAAGAAAAGAACTCAATGAAACAATAAGGTTACTTGGTGTTTGTCTTCATACATGGTCAGATGTTATGACTGTCATATATCTGTGTGTGTGTATTTAGAGATATATACATACACCCCTCCCCCATGATATATAAGATGCAATCTCCCTTCATAAACAACAGATGTGGTTTCTGCAGTTTTTTGCTGAAACAACCTGCAAAAACGACTTGTTTATAGTCATCAAATGTTTGTGCAGCCTGCTAGTTCTCTCTCTGCATCATATTGACATTGCCCGTACGGGTGCACAAGTGTGCTACACATCAGATGTCAAAGTGAAGAACAAAATGCACCACCTAGTCCAGGAACTGAACCCACAATCTCATGAGGGCAACCCCCTAACCACTAGGCCACATGCCCTTACACACACACACACACACACACACACACACACACACACACACACAGAGTAATCTATACAATAAAATTGACTCCAAGAATAGTTACTTCAACAGTAAATGTTCCAACCTTATTTTTAAACTTGGTTTGAAACAACTACCTCATTTTAAAACACACACACACACACACACACACACACACACACAATCACGTATGCTTATACACTATAAAACATATGGGTGTTTGTAACAATTCACATTTTAATGTAGTAAATTTGTACATTATATATATATATATATATATATATAATGTACACACACACAGACACATATATGTATCGTGGGAAATAATGTTATCTCTTACCTAAGAATGAATTTAGTCTTATCAGAAAATGTTTTGTTATCATTAAAGTGTCTGAATTGGAATTTGGAGGTCATTGTTTTTAAAGCAACAAATATTGTGGTCTCGATCAACACCAACCAATAACTCTGGGAATCTTTGTCTCTGGAAAACCAGGAATGGTTATCTTTGCAGTGAATATAAATAAATGTTAGAATGTTTGAAAATTGTTGCAGTTAGTATCTATCCTTTATCTTTATGAGACCTTCAGCGTTCACAAGGCCAACAGTTTAATCATATTTAGAAGGACCTCGGTAGTTAAATAACTCTTCTTGAAAGAGCATCTGACATTAACCCTTGAGCATTTAAACCAGCTATATCTGGTCAAAATATTCTACCTGTTTGATGTTCAAACTGGCCAGATCTTGTCTCTCACACCTACCCTACAATGTCATTCCAAAAAATAATCACATGATCAAAATCTCAAAGCTACGAGATTAATACAGGATTAATTCAAAATGTGAATAGATAAGGATTACATTTGAATTGCTCAGGGTTAGACTTTACTGATTCAAATACTTAACATGATTCTAAATATCATGCCACCTTGCCTTACCACATCATACTGTACCACACTGCACCTCATTGCACTATGCCATGCCACAGCAAGGAGAATGAGACAATTGGGCATTGCTGTTTTGGTGCTGGCAATTTGGTTCAGTGATTGGATATTGAGCCTGTTTTGGCGACTACTTTTTGGTGTGTGTTTGTGGAATTTGGGATCATTTAATACAGGGGTCACCAAAGTGGTTGATATCAACCCTTAGGGGTTGATGGAACTATTCAAGAGGGTAAATATATACACATCTACTTATTTTCTTGTACATGCTTGGGGGTTGTTGAGGGGGGGGGTCAAGGATTCCATGAAGGGGTTTATGGTCTAAGTTTGGTGACCCCTGATTTAATACATCATAATGTTCTATCTTTCCCTCTCCTCTCCCTCCCTCCCTCCCCCCTTCTCTTTCTGTTTCCCTCACCCTCACTCTCTGGCTCCCTATCTTCTCCCTCCCCTCCCCATTCTCTCTTATCCCCCTGTTGCCTTCAGCCCCTTAATATTCTTCCTATTTAACTATAGAATTTGTCAAAGGATTTACCGAGAGCATTGCCAAAGGGTAGATGTGATCAGTAAAGCAGTTCTGATTGTCTTGCTGTTTAAAAAAATATATATAAAACATTAATTTTTAATATATTTCCTTCAATTTTCTCGATTTAAAAAACTTTTTTTACTGCTTCTAGGGTATTGTACTCAGACGTTAATTAGTTAAAGGGTTATATATTAACTCTTACATCTTGCCCTAATAATTCTGAGATCATATCAGCTAAAATATTTTTTCAAAAATAAGCCATCTTTGATGAAACTATGTGAATTATTTTCCAAATAATTGAAAAATATAATTAAAGAACAATTTTTGTTGTTCCTGAAATTTAAATTTAAAAATGAATATAAAAAAGTCAACACTTCTTCCATTGAGAAAAAAACTATTTTTGGAATTCGGTTTGTTTTTTCATGATAAATATTTGATAAAGAATTTTTTTGTCTTTTGTAAAAATTTAATTTCAGTCTTGCAAATCTAAAATAAGTAATTATTATTATTATTATTATTATTTATGAAGGCAGTGAGCTGGCAGAATTGTTAGCATGCTGGACGAAATGCTTAGCAGCATTTTATGTCTTTACATTCTGAGTTCAAAAAGTACTAGGTTTACAAAGAATAAGTCCTGGGGTCTATATTTAAAACAGTTAAAAAAAAAATATTGTAAAAGTATTGTTTTCTGGCATTCAAGTCAACGATGTATAAAAGTGTAGGCATTCAAAGACTGTTGCTACCTTTCCAAACTCTGCTGCATTTCCTGTGGAATTTTTGGTGCTCAAAAGTTGTCTTGGTGTAGAAGTTGACCTACCTTTTTAGCTATGTAAAAATCATCTCACTTCTATATAAACTGGTTGAAAATAACTTTTTGTTGCTTTAAGAGCTGAGAAGTTTGAGCTGGGGTGTGTGTGTGTGTGTGTGTGTAAGTGATGCTTGTGTGAGCTGTGAAGTAGTATATAATTGTGGTAGCAGTAGTGGAGAAATAATGAAGTGATGAGAGAGAGAGATGGTTGGGATAGAATGAGGAGTGGTAAGAGAGAGAGAGATGGATGGGATAGAATGAGGAGTGGTGAGAGAGAGATGGATGGGATAGAATGAGGAGTGGTGAGAGAGAAAGAAATGCAGAGGACTGAATCTTATCTAGTTTTCTTTATTAAAGATATTTTCCATTCTTCTCTCACTTGGTGCATATCTGAAGAAATTGGAGCTCCTTAATGAGGAACAGCTGCATGTGATATTGCACCCATCTTTGATCAGTCTATATAAGGTTTTGGGTTTTGAAGAGGAACAAATATTAGAATTTGAAGTGTAGCAAGCTTGTGTGTGTGTGTGTGTGTGTGTGTGTGTGTGTGTGTGTGTGTGTGTGTGTGTGTGTGTGTTAATACATGCATCTATGGTTCTCACTGTGTGTGTTTCTTTATATGTGCATCTATGGTTCTCACCATGTGTGTGTGTGTGTGCGCACATCCCTGATTTCCTGTGTGTATCTGTATTTTTGTGAATCGCAATCATTTCTGCAGCTTTCTCTTCTCAGTCTTGTACAAGTACTCTCACCATTACTCCTGCCCCCCTACAAAATATTTGATTTTCTTGGGCTCTTCAGGCTCCTTACTCAGTTTCCATGCTGTATAAATAATGACTGAGATCAAAATATCCATCCATCCCTGAACTGGACACTGATCAATTGCTGGGTTCTTGGCCAGCAATTTTGAGGGGAGGGGACAAGTCAGTTACATCAACCTCAGTACTTGAACTGGCACTTTATTTTATTGAACTTGATGAAAGGCCAAACTGATTTCGGTAGGGTTTGAACTCAGAACATGAAGTGTCAGAAGAAATGTTACTAAGCAGTTTGTTTGATGTGCAAATGATTCTGCAAGCTCACTGCTGTCTCCAAGATATTGCACCCTTCCATTTTCTCTGAGATAAGAAGGAACAATTATACAGTATATTTTTTTGCCCCTAATTTTATCTCGTTAGGGATTTTAGAGTTAATTAAACTTCTTCAAATAATTTTTAAATGCTTTGAGTGTTTAAAGAGAGAAATCAATACTTCCCTTACAGCAGAGTTCTATAAACAAGAATTATTGTTCAATATTCACACACGAAGAATAGATTGCAAATTCCAAGAACTAATATCTTTCTTATTTTTCCAAACTTCTTGTTGATTTCTTTTAAATAACTCTTTTGAATGCTGGTTAAGCAAAGGGAAAGTGTAAGGACTGGCACTGGCACTTCACATAGCACTTGACTTGGGGGATTTGTCTAGGGCTGTTGTCAAAGATAGTCGCTATATCTGATGTTTTTGTGTTATACCCTAAGATATGAATGGACGTAGAAGGGTGGTGGTGGTGGTGATGGGGGTGAGGGGAGAAACAATGTAGTGAGTAACACACACTTGAAAGGAAATTGGAGATAGTGAAGTTGTTTAATGAAAATGGTATCTGCTGATAAAGATAGCAGTTGAGGATGTTGTGAGAAAGACCATGAGCGGCAGCAGTTTTTCATTGTTTGTTTTGTTGATCTTGAGATGGTGGTGGTGGTGGTGGTGGTGGTGGCAAAGAACAGTTGCAGCTTATAGGAAAATGGTGATTTAGAATGCAGGAGGAGAGCAGATGATGGAATAAAGGAATAAAGTCTGAAGCAGTACCTTAGAAACTGATTATTTTTCCGAGAAAGAAAATGGCAAGCAGTAAAGATTAGATACCTTTTGAAGTTCTTTGCTTTCTGCCTGAAGAATTATTCAGAAGAGAAAGCCTAAATTATAGTTATTTGATATAACTAAAGTGTTACCTGTGATAGGGAACTCTGGAAATATACTTTGGCCATCGAAGAAGAAGATTAGGAAATATGGCATACATACAATAATAATAATAATAATTGAACTTTTATCCAATTTTTTGCTGCTTATACAAAATGATGAAATGAATATTAATTCTTAAAAGAAAAATATGACCTTAAAATAAAATGAAATATTCAAAAATTATTTTGTCCTCCTACAACCATCTCAGGCAGGTTCGGTTGTTGGCACTTCCATGCCTGAAGAGCTTGTTTTGAATGGGCAATGCCCCTCTATAGCACTGCCAAGACAAAGACTTTTGGTACTCTGAAAGAGACTACTCAGACTGTTCTCGATGCCTAGATTCAATCCTTGGCCATCATCACTTCTACCCTCACCCTAACCCTAACCCTAACCCCCTATAGAAATCTTGGGTTGTTTACCTGCTAACGGTTTTGGGTAGTGAGTGCCTGGCAACATTCTAGATACCAAACGCCCAACCTTGGTCTACATTTGACCCATGACTGCAGCTCTGTCAATGAGATGAGCTGCAGAAAGATTGGTCGCACAAAAGACGCCCACACCAGCTCACCTTTATTTTTGCCCACTTCATCACAGCGATTTAGATATTTCTGAGTTGCCTTTCATTCTCGTCAGGTGGAAAGTGTTTGCAGATTCGTGGTTTGCGGAGATAACTTACATTCTTATTGGCTTTTTTTCTCTATAGATAATTTTATTTAAGCTTAGATAATGGCACCTAGTTTCGGGGTGGTTCTGTGACACACACACACACACACACACACACACCTGTGTATCAGTCTCTGCCTTTACTATCGTCAGTATGACCATGAAGATGAATGTACATGAAACATCCTGTTACAAATCTATTGATTGCCATAATTCCCAGATAGCTATTTCAATCAACTGTTTCATACACAACAAAGGTCAAAGTTTCTCTTTGCTAAAGACATAATTTTGGAAGCAGCAGCAGCTATACAGGTTGAACAACTAAATTTAAGACCAATTATTAAATCTCTTATTATTCATTGATGTTCTTATCTATACTCACAATATTAATCCCAAGGTGGGGATGACCCATTTTAAAAATTAAAACAACCTCAATGAAGTTCAATTATATATTTTTCTTTGGTTTGCTCTCTTGGTAGTTTTTGTTAATGTTGTTCTGGTGCTGGTATATTGTTTATTTACTTATTTCTGTGTGACCTGGAAGTTAAGAAGGGGGCCAAAAATCCACCAACATTCCTGTCATTGTTAGTGGACATGATTTGTCAAGTGTTCGGCAGTGTAAAGGTTAGGAATGAAGCTATGATAATAGTCCCTCCTTATTAAACACAGCACTTCTATTTTCTTTTAGAGCTTTTGACCTTACTTCATTCAAACTGTGTTGGCTGGCTATTTGTGCTCAACTACCTCACACCACATACAAACCCCCTCAATGTGTGTGTGTGTGTGTGTGTGTGTGTGTGTGTGAAACAA
The DNA here is from genome assembly GCF_001194135.2 of Octopus bimaculoides. Lineage (NCBI taxonomy): Eukaryota > Metazoa > Mollusca > Cephalopoda > Octopoda > Octopodidae > Octopus > Octopus bimaculoides. The sequence goes on along the minus strand of NC_068998.1, from coordinate 1,978,307 downwards.
GGAAAATGTCCCTTGAATACTATGGAAATATTCTTTTAAAAAACTCTTTTTAATTCTTCCAAAATTTTTATTCCATACATACAGTTGAAAAAGTCTTAATGACTGAAACTGGTACTGGGTGGGGTCTCAGTATGTTTTTTCTTGGTATAATGGCTAAAATATGCAATGCAATACACCAGTTTCGTAGTACTGGTATATTCTGCAAAATGAGACAGATGCAGTCATTGTTTCATCTTTTCGATGCATGCATAAATAAATAATTCTACATCGGTGGAATGATTAGAAGAGGTCTTCACGGTCATTTTAAGACCAAAACCTTAACTTCATTCCTTGCAGAGACATCACATTCTGAAAGTTGTGTAACTTTGTATTTTTCTCAGTTTTTAACTTGGGTTGCTTACGACGGTCTGTTACTTAACGCCTCAAATGCATTAATGGTCCTTAGCGGAAAGTCTGCTACTGTTGTTCTTGTTTTCATTTATTTATTCTCCAAACTATATTAACATAATCTAATATTATTTGACATTTACGATATTGGGACATGGCCCCGTAATATGTATATATGTGTCATGAAAGTCTTTAATGTCTGTTATTTTCCTAATATAATGTCAGCGAGGAGTTAGCATCATGAACTTCAGTTCTGAACAAAATAAATAGAATTTCTTTTGTATTTAAAGTTTCCTTTTCTGCTTTGTCCGCTTCCCTCCTCTCTCACTTTGCGTCTTTGTGTATGTGTGTGTTTATGTACTTGTATGTATTTTCTCTTATACCCACCTTCTTGTACTTTAAGGGTACATCCTGATACCTCATGTTTGATATCCTTTTTCCCTTTCCAGCCATGTATCTATTGTACTTGTTCAATATCTGGCACAATCAGTCAAGGGGCCTTTGCCTTGCAGGTTGCTTGGTGACCTCACTAGTGCTGGTGCTGTGGAAAAAAAAAGAAGCATCCAGTATGCTCTGTATCGTGGCTGGTGTTAGAAAAGGCTTGCAACTGTAGAAACCATGCCAAAACAAGCAGAAGGGCTCAAAGCAGTCCTCTGGTTTGTTGGGTCGCATCGAATTATCCAACTATTCAACCCAGCAGATGAAGACCAGTGTCTGGGGTGGTGTCTGGCTGAAAAACAGTGCCTCAGTAACATCTAACCCATGCTAGCATGGGAAAACAGACATAAAAAAAAGACAAATAAGCATTTGTGTGAATCTGATGATTCACTGTTCTTGTTTGCATGAATTCAATCCATCCGAATGTTTGAGAAGAGAAAACAATGGACGTGACAGAATGTAGAGTGATGGAGGGACACGGA
>NC_068998.1:1973594-1976863 GCF_001194135.2 Octopus bimaculoides | reverse complement strand
TATTTTTGTGTTGTATGGGACAGGGTTCAGATTTCTAATTACTCTGGATTCATAAAGTGCATATATAGGTGTATCTTTCTCTCCCTCTCTCTCTGTGCATATGCACGCATCTCTGTAAATATCTATGTTTCTATGTATTTATATAAAATACTTTGTTCTGACAACCGACTCATGCCAGCATGGAACGACTGTCGTCAAATGAGATATATATATATATATATATATATATATATATATATCTCTCTCTCTCTCTCTCTCTCTCGTTGCTATTATGTTAAACTATCGTATGTCCAAATTTGGCCAAATGTTTCTTTTTCGATATTTATTTTTGCTTGCAATAGCCGGTTCTTTCGGTCAAACTGTCGCATGTCCAGCTGCCAACATATCAAAAATTCTTAGTGTAGTTTGCTATGGAATGGTGAAACTATTTTTTTTGTTTCCTGTAAAACCGTTTTGAACGTATGACACTTTTACATAATCGCTACTATATATATAACAGTAAAAATTAAGATTAAAATAAAAATCATTCCCTCAAAAAAGCCATCTCTACTCATTTTTTCAAATATATACACATAATATATATATAAAATCAAACCTAAACCTGTTTACCTGCATCTCTCTTTCTCTCTCTCACCCTCTCTCTCTCTCACTCTCTCTCTCTCACCCTCTCTCTCTCTACACACACACTTATGTAATACCTCTGCTTGTTACTGTTCTTGGGGGATGCTGTTTTTCTTAAGGGTTATAATTCACAAGGACCATGACATTGTTCTATAGTAGATGTGTGTTCTCAGATTTTGCCTTTTTTAACTGGAGTCATCCAGTTGGCTTTGGCCACACTGGAGCATTCTTATACACAAAAGCCGGCAGTAAAGCATATTAAAAGGTGTTGTTAACTCTTGATCCCAAGGGCAAAACACATTCAGTAAATGTTGTCACTGTTGTTTGTTTGTAGATGTTATGGTTATTGATGTAAGATACCAGTTTCCAAGAACCATTTGGTTTACTCTGTGTGTGTGTGTGGTTAAATTGGAAATTTTTGAGTTTATTGTTATTAGCAGCTATTATGTTGTTTGCATACTTTTGTTGCTGATATAAGTGGGGAGTGGGATGGTGAGGGGTGGGAGAGGAATTCGCGACAAGGTCTGTACAGTTGTGTGGGCTTGAGCGTAGGGGTGTGGGTATGAGCGTGGTAGCGTGGGTATGAGCATGTGAGTGTGGGTGGAAGCGTGGGTGTGGGTTTGAGCACAAAGCTACAAGGGTTGAACCGAGAAGAACCCCATCTCTGTCATGCAACCATTTAGAGTCGTGGTGTCTCCTCTGAATGAGTGGCTGATGGTGGTTGTTGTTGTTGTTGTTGTAAGTGCACAAGAAGCCGTCCGTGTCAGGGAGGTGCTGGGTGTTAAGCAGATTCTTAGTTTTCTTAGAAACAAAATATTTACAAATTGTATATACATTTTCATAAATATTTTTGTTGCGATTAGAATATGAGTTAAACATTGGATTAACACTGAATGGAAAGTGGGATCACTTGTGCACCAAGGCTCAATATAATATCACTGCCCTTGAGTGATATCTGTAAAGGGGGGCCGGTACTTGAAGGGATAGAATAGGAATATGTGGAGGATGAGCCACAGTGCCAGAGCTGATTCATTTGATTAACAGATTCTTCAGGTGGTGCCCCAGCATGGCCACAGACTAATGACTGAAACAAATAAAAGGTAGATTGCAGAACCCATTGCCTATATTTTTACAGAACTCACCCCAGGCCCTAATTTTAATGAGATGTCACTTGCCTTTCTGATGTAATGGTTGGATGAATGTGTCAAAGCAGGACAAAGTCAAGCTATGTCCTATGCGAATCGGATATATCTGGCATGCTTGCTGACTGTCAGTCCAAAACAAGTGACCAAGATATTTGATAACCAAATGATGTTCCCACAACACAAGGCTACTTCCTAACAGTAGGTGACTAAAATATTAGTCAACCCACTGGAATGCTCAGTCACAAGCGCATGAAAACAAGTGTTGTGTTTGAGTTCATCGAGACTTGAACCTGTATCTTAAGATCCATGTCTCACAGCATCGAACAAACTATGGCATGTTGTTATACATTGCGGCTTATGATGTACTTAACCTTGTTTTTGCTTTTAAATGACGCCACCCTACTGGTTAGGTGAGCGGACCAACATTGCTCTGGTTGGAAGGCTTGTCTGTTGCAAGGTCACCTATTTATAGCTGAATGAAGTGAATGTGAAATGAAGTGTTCTGCTCAAGAACACAATGCATTACCTGGTCTGGGAATCGAACCCATGGTCTAAGGATCATGAGTACCACTAGGCCATGCACCTTCACCCCACTCTCTCTGTCTGTATATACACACACGTATACATATAAAAAGCAGTATCAGCTTGAAACCGTTCCAGTTCCACAAGCAAAGCAAATGACAAATGATTCACTTTGATACAACAGGATAGAACTTCTAAAAAAAAAAAAAAAAAATCTTTTTCTATTCTTTGGAATCTTCATATCTAATTGCTAACATAATATATTTCTTTGAAACCTGTTGAACTTTCAATTTTCAATCCTGTATAACTGCTGTGAAATTTATTCATCACTTGAATTCTTATAATTTCCATTTGCTGTTGAATTCTTATTGAATTCTTCATCATGTAATTTTGCTTGGAAATTTATTGAACATTTTGATGTTTGAGCATGTTTTATTGCAATGGAACTTTCTCCTGTGCATTCTTTTTTTTCCTAAACTTAGCTTCTCTTTTTTTTTTTTTTTAATTTACATTTTCTATTGAAAAAACAAAACCAGTTACTGAAACCGAAAATGGTATTTTAATAAATTTAAACTCCAGGTGTAATTTCAACTGCAAAGCTAACCCTCCAGTATTTCTACATGTGGGGAAGAAAACCACTTTTCTCTGTACACACACACACACACACACGTACACATGCACATACACACACACACACAGTGTATGTGTGTACTTAATGATTGGACAGATGTCATCCCTGGGCTATAGAAGACAATTGTCCAAAGTGGTGTGCAGTGGGACTGAACCCAAAATCTTGCAGTTGCTAAGCCAACTTCTTAATCACGTAGCCCTACACGCACCTATGGAATGAATTAAAATCCTCAATAGAGTTTAATGTAGAACTCAGGTGTATAACAGTTAGCTGGCCCTATAGATCTCCCTCTGTTAGAGACAGCAGTGTACCCTGTGGATGGTCTGTTGGAAATTGTGCAACAAGTTGGC
>NC_068998.1:1972290-1973584 GCF_001194135.2 Octopus bimaculoides | reverse complement strand
AATGGGGGTGGGGGTGGGGGTGGATTGGATCTGAAGGAGTTGATGGTCTTTGATGTCTTCTATTCCATGTCTCGACCATAATCTTTAGCAGCATGGAAGAACAGATGTTAACATGAGAGTAATAAAGGTGGTGATGGTGGTGGTTGTGATGGTGGTGGTGATGGCAGCACTGCTGCTGCTGCTGCTGATTGTAGTGATGATGACTGTTGTGGCAGCGGTGGTGGTGGGGATGGTTGCAATGATATTGATGATGGTGATAATGGCAGTGATGCTTGTGATGGCGATTGCGATGGGTTGGATTGCTTATTAAGGACTCCTTCAACTGATTTGAACTCCACTTGAGCTTGTTATTACATTGCTCCTTCGTGTATGAAACCTGACTTTCCCTTTAAGTAGGGAAATCATCTTGAAAAAGCGGATCTCCTAACATGGAGTGGGGACGGTGGTGGGTGGGGTGTGATGCTGTGGAGGGCAACCAAATGGAAGACATTCACATGGCTTATAGTTTTTTTTCGCTTTTTTTTTTTAATTCTCTGAATTTATTTAATTTTGTTTGTTTTTGCTTTAGCATCAAAACCAATATTGACATCAGACATGGAAACCATCTTTGCCAGTCTTTCGTTCTTCCTTTTCCCCCCTTCACTATCTCCACCACACAATACACCTCTCGTCATGTGCACACACACACACACACACACACACACATACACATGTATACAGACTCCTGTACTTGAACACTTATGTAATACACACATGATCACGCGGGCACTTTCTCTCTCTCTTGCACGCACACTCTCTCTCTCTCTCTCACGTGCATGCACGCCCTCTCTCTCACGTGCTCTCTGTGTGTGTGTCTCTCTCCCATGCACCGTCTCTCTGTCTCTCTGTCTCTCGCACACGCACAATCTCTGCCTCTCTCATGCGCGCACTCTCTCTCTCTCACGCACATTCAAACGTACACATGCTTCATACATACACACCCTCACCTGCACCCGTCCCCACAGTCTCACCAAAAGCCAATCAGTGCCACTCAGTTTGTTCAACCGTTGACGACAAATTCCCCCCTCCTCCTCCCATCTCACCTCGTCTCTTGTTAGTTTCTTGTCTTAATTAGAATCTTTCCCTTTAGACAGGTTTCAAACCATCAAAGGATAATATTTGTTCCCCCCACACCTCTCTCTCCCTTCTCTCTCTCTCTCCCTTCTCTCTCTCTCTCCCTTCTCTTTCTCTCTCCCTTCTCTCTCTCTCTCTCTCTCTCTCTCCCTTCTCTCTTCTCTCTCTCTCTCTCTCTCCC
>NC_068998.1:1967158-1971965 GCF_001194135.2 Octopus bimaculoides | reverse complement strand
CACACACACACACACACACACACACACACACACACACACACACACACACACACACACACGATGCACAGCTGTGATGGATCTTCTCTTGTTTCCACCAGCAAGTATTCAGTTGTTCAATCCCCTTGAACTAATTACTTGTTAATTTAAGTGGTTGAATATTCCATGCCACATCATCATCGTTTAACGTCCGCTTTCCATGCTGGCATGGGTTGGACAGTTTGATTGAGGACTGGCAAGCCAGGAGGCTGTGCCAGGCTCCAGTCTGATTTGGCAGTGTAGTGGGTGCTTTTTACGTACCATTGGCATGGGGGCCATTCAGGTGGAACTGGCATCGATCATGCTCAAATGGTGCTTTTTATGTGCCACTGGCACAGGAGCCAGTCAGGTGGCACTGGCCTTGATGTAAATTCTTGAATTGAATCCACTTGCCACACTGTTATTACAAGGCTGGGCTTTTGAAATGCCGTTCTGTTTCCAACTGCTTGGCTTCAGTACAATTTCCATCTTTCTGATTTCACTTGCAAGGTTTTGTTTGACCCAAGGCTACAGTAAAAAACACTTGAGTGACCACAGAAGTTAGATTGAACCGAACTCCTCATGATTGTGAAATGAATGGCTTAACTAACTTGGCCATACTTATGCCCATTTTGCATGTTTATGTGTGGTTGGCTGTGTGTGTGTGGCTGGCTGGCTGTGTGTGTGTGTGACTGGCTGTGTGTGTGTGGCTGGCTGGCTGTGTGTGTGTGGCTGGCTGGCTGTGTGTGTGTGACTGGCTGTGTGTATGTGAATGGCTATGAGTGTGTGTGTGTGTGTGTGTGTATGTGGCTGGATGTGTGTGTCTGTGTTCCAGCTCTTTGCATTCTGAGTTCGCATACTGCAAAGATTTTGCATTTCATCCCTTGCGAGTTGATAAAATAAACATACCAGTTGACCACTCAGGTCAATGTAATGCCTAACGCCATCCTCCTTGGTTGCTGACCTTGTGCTAAAATTTGAAACCCTATAGTAATCCTTTAAACCATAGGCTCCTTGCACTTGCATCAGTTGGCAGTTGTTGGCTCAACTGCCATCCTTCAAATACATCACACACATCTCTAGGACCGAATCTGGTTCCTTGTCTCGACATGGTGCAATAGTTGTGAATGACCATCACAGTTACACTTTTTCTTTTCGATCTTCCAGGAAACTGCCAGAGGGGGAATATTGTTTTACTTGAACACAGGTGGCAATAGGCAGGGCATCCGGCCATCCACGTCTGCTGTGAATTGTATGTGTGTGCGCACAAGTGGGCGGGGCAGTCTTCTGTTCTGATTATGAACAGAACACTAAACACTCTGTACACACTGTATGCAGTGTACTTTCTTGCCAATAAGAGATGTTAATAGGGCTGATCACCTATCAATCAATATTTCTCTTGAAGAAAGTATTGATCTTTTACTCATTATATTAGTTGTTTGTTGGATAACAATCTGTTTTTATTTCTGTATCTGTGTGTGTGTGTATGTATGTATGTATGTATGTGTGTGGGTGTGACTGGCTGTGTGTATGTGTGACTGGCTGTGTATATATAAGATCCAGGGGTCAAGGTGTTAGGAAGAAAGTTAGCTTCAAGCAATCCGTGGTAAATATAAAAAAAAACAACTTTCAGGGACAACGGTGATTTATTGGGATGGAAGGTTGTGGATTTGTTTCCACATCGAATTACAATAAACTGAAAAAAAGTTATTTTTATATTTCGTTTTTGGATTTGGTTTGCAAGATTCTTTATGTGAGTTTGTGTTTTGAAGCATATTCTGTTGTATCTGGGGAAGAGTCATTCTCTTTTAGTGCCTTGTAAAATTTCCACTTATTTCTTTTTTATTTTCTTAAAATTCTCGTTGTGTCTTGCAACCTTTCCAATAGTCTTGACTCTGTCCGTTATTTACGCTGCGTTCCTTTTTGTTTGTGCGCATGTGTGTGGGTCAATGTGTATGTGTTTGTGCCTATGCATGCATGCATATATGTATGTATGTATGCATGTGTGTGTATGTATATTTGTGTGTGTGTGTGTGTGTGTGTGTATATATATATGTATGCATGTGTGTGTATGTATATTTGTGTGTGTGTGTGTGTGTGTATATATATATATATGTATGTATGTATGTATGTATGTGTGTGCATCTGTATGTATGTATTCTGCATATTCATATGCTTGCATGTCTATGTTTGTGTATTTTTTATGTATGTGTGTGTAAGCATGTTTGTATATGTATGCACCTCTGTTTCCTTGTGCGTGTGTGTGTGTTTTACAACTATGTACCATGTTTGTATGTATGGATGTGCATCTCCATATGTGTAGATACGTGTCTCCATATGTGTCCTTGTGTGAAGTAAAGTGTGTGTGTGTGTGTGTGTGTGTGTGTGTGTGTGTATATATATGGTCACGTGTTTGTCTCCATTTGCGTATGTGTGCTTGTCTGTTCATATAACCTGTGTACCTATCCGTCTGAGTGTTGATCTGTTCTTTTTATATTTCACAGTCGGCGACCAGGGTTGCTGGGTGAATCTTACATTGGTTAATATGTACCTCTTTGCAACACTGCAAACTTTCATTTAATCAAGACATTCTTGGCCTGAAGAGTTACCTGCGGTATACACTTTGCTTGGCTATTTACCATTTTCAAGGCTCCACTTGGTATGAAACATGTAGCCCGGATCTTATCTACTCCATTCCGTAACTCTTGTATATATTTATATATAAAATCGGTTGACATGTGAGCCAAGGCAGTGTGACCTTATTCAAGCAAGATATTTAAATATATCACATAAAGGAAATATGCGATAATTACACGTTGTCTCATGGGGCATTTCAATGTTTCAGTAAGTATTCATATATTTGTGTGTATATATATCAATGTCTATGTATATATGTGTGTATCTCTATATGGCATATGTGTAGGTTATTTTGAAGCCATAGTGTTTGTGTTTTCTTTATAGAAGTATGTGTGTTGTGTGTATGTGTGTGTGTGCACTTTGTATTGAAAAAAATCTGAGTTTTGTGTGTTTGTGTGATTTCTCTGATTCATTTGTGCACGTCACAATGTTATGGTTGTGTGTTTGTGGGTCTTTGATGGTGCAGTGTTCTGTGATATGTTCAAGTATATGTCGTTATATGTCTGATACCATGTGAGTGTATATATGTTTGTATAGTCATAAAGAACTCTGCTTCTGTTAAAACTAAAAAAAAGAAAATGCAGTGTGTGTGTGTGTGTGTGTGTGTCTCTCTCTCTCTTTTTCTCCCTCTCTTTACGTAGACAATGTAAGAACTATTTAGTGTTCTTCACCTTGGCTGCAAAATTGTCCAAAAAAAAAAAAAAAAAGTAGGTAAAAAAAGTAAAGATTTAGGTTCTTCTAACACTGAATTATGCTTGGTGGTGACTCTGGTAATTGTTATGGAAATAATAGTCAGCACTGACTCTATTCTATATTCCACACATTATGGCACTGCTCACAAACTGCTTTCCATATTCTATGTATTATGGCACTGTTCGTACCACATTGCATTCTTGTTATGGTGTCATAGCGATTATTGTCCCATTGATGTTGGTACAAAAGGTTTGTCGGGTGAAAATGTTTGGAGGTGAGGGTCATTTGTAGCAGCCAGGGTGTCTGTCATCCAGAGGTTTTATTGGTGTGTGTTTGACAATCCATTGTACAGATTCCTCTTAGATGTCCTCTTAAATGGTGGTTCTCTTCCCAAATATTAGTGTTTGTCCCCCACCCCCACTTCCCCTGCCCCACATGTTGTTGACGGAGATAAAGCAATTTGCATTCATATTCTTTCTTTTCTTAATCCTTTGGCATTCAGGTTATTTTGTCCAATGTCAGCACTTAGTTATTCTCATTGTGTCACCTTTTGTAGCTTGAAGGTTTTGATGACATTTTATGGTTGGTGTGATAGGTGCAATCTGGCTGATTTGAGTGTAAAACAGGATATTTGGGCCGGATGTGGCCGGTTTAAATGCTAAAGGGTTAACGTGTTGCTCAAGTTACACCAGCCCCTTTTCAATCCTCACAAGCCCCACTTTGGGCAGGCGATGGACCCCATCACCTATGAAGGACACTGGTCTAAGATGTTGCTATGTATAGCAGCAGCAGTAGTGTCCTAGATGGAGAAGTACTTTATTGTGGGTGTTGTGCTTGAAAGAGGGTTAACCATTGATCAAGGTTGATTTTGTTGTCCTGAAAGATGACCCAAGACTGTTTATTGGACATAGTGATCATGCCTTGGTGCTCTTGAAAGGGACCAGTGTGTAATGCCCTCATTGAAGCATGATTTTCAGGTGATAGTGGTGGTGGTGGTTGACCCAGGCTCACCTTGTCTAATGTGCCTTTTCTTAGATGGTAGGGTGTGATTTGAAAGAGATTTGAAAGAGATTTTGAAAGTGATTTGAAAGAGATGTTGGAGAGCAAACTTCTGTTAGATCCGGTTGTATGCAGACCGAAGTGAAAGCTATAAAAAAAGGGCCTCTGGTTCATGTCTTCAACATTGTCACTGGTTCATTTTCTCTGGAAAGAACTGATGACTCTTCACCTGATATTGCTGGCACCTCAAACTTGAATTTGGCCAGCTGCAGCTTCCTGTCTTTCAATAAAAAAAAACAATGTGTTGGTAAATATGTTTCTGTCCTGAAGCCGTTCTTTTCCCTCAACCTGTTAATCCAAGTTCTTTGAACAACACCTGCACTAATTACTCTAGTGCTTGTTTTCGTGTTGTTACCTGCAAAGAATTATTTGTAAAGTGTTTTTTGTTTAGAATATACACACG
>NC_068998.1:1966086-1966824 GCF_001194135.2 Octopus bimaculoides | reverse complement strand
CACACACACACACACACACACACACACTCTCTCTAGTATAATGCTATAATCTTCTGATAGGTGTTATCTTTGTATAATTTACTTACAATTTCCTGTGAGACTATTATGTTGATCTCTCTCCCCTTCTTCCCCTCCCATCTCAACTCGTTATTGATCCTCACTAGTTTTATCGTCTAACCCCTTATTCTGCTGTTTTTAATATCACCAGCTGTTGACAAAAGGTTGTAGTGACTTAACACTAAAACTTAATGGTAGTTGTTGCTGTTAATAATTGTTCGTCCCCCCTCCCCCACCCATCCTCATCATTATCATTATTGTTGTTCTCTCATCTTATTGTTGTCATTGTCGTTGACACTAACATGCATTGGTTACTTTACCAGAGAACCTGTTATAAAATCTCAGCTGAATGCAAAGACATCATCATCATTGTCATCATTGTCATCATTGTCATCGTTGAACATCTGCTTTCCATGCTGGCATGAGTTGGATGGTGTCACACGGAGCTGGCCAGACTCCAATTGTCTGTTGTGGCAATGTTTCTACAGCTGGATGCCCTTCCTAATGCCAACCACTTAGAGATGTAAACATACCAACACCGATTTTCAAGAGGGGGGGGAACAAACACTGGTGCAAAAGCACACACATACATGTGTTGGGCTTCTTTCAGTTTCTTTCTCCCAAATCCACCCACACGGCTATAGTGGAAGACACTTGCCCAAGGTGTTGTGCAGTGGGACT
>NC_068998.1:1962519-1965422 GCF_001194135.2 Octopus bimaculoides | reverse complement strand
TCTCTCATCTTCCACTCAAAAGTCTCTCCCTTTTCTGTTACTTTTACCTTTCCTCAGACCCCCCCCGTCTTTTAATCCCTCCCCTTCACCTCATACCACCCTTTTCCCCCTCCCAACCAATTTCTCTTGGTTTCTTCCCCCATTTTCTCTCCTTCCTGTCTCTACAATCTCTTCACTTGTCTCCAATTAACAACCTTAATAGTCTTGACTACTTTCCTACCAAAGCCACCATTATTAACCAGTTAGTAATTTAATTACAATACTAATTTAATGATGGAGCTGTGGCCAGAAAGTGTCTTAATTAATTACTATACATCCACCCCCTCCCTGTGTGTGTGTGTGTGTGTGTGTTGAAGTCAATAAATTACAAATAGAATTATAGAAAGCCTAAAACTTGTATTCAATGTATTTAATGCCCCCCTCCCCGTTCTCTCTTTAAATGGAAGTAAAACGGTGGAACAAGTAGCAGTGATGCGAGTGGCACCGGAATTTTTTAAAGGAAAGTTTTTATCTGAAAGCACTTCATTGAAGTGTGTTTTTTTTTTCTGCTCACCTCATTGTTCCTACAAGGTCACAGCTTGTGTGTTAATTGTGTTAAAGGTGTGGGATCTTATCTACCTGTATCCCATACATCTTATCATCAGGGTGTGATGGGACTCTGTTGACCTGTGCTTACCTCCATTTTCAGATGTGAGTTATACCTACAGCCGGGTAAAAAGACTACACTATAACTTTTAAGGTTTCCCAACTTTCTAGTGGAATTTGAACACAGTACTGCAAGTTAAAGTGGTGCAATACTGTCACTGTGGCAAATAATGGCTGAGTATCTTGGCCAAGGATACAATGCTGTAATGCAAGCTGCCAGTTTCTTTAGCTGCTTGTCCTCTTCTCTATTGATCCTATCACTCTTGATAACAATCGTCATAATGTTCCATGGAGCTGTACTATATCATCTGCAGTATTGACCATGTAGTGTAGTAAGAAGTTTGCTTCCCAACTACATGGTTCTGGGTTCAATCCCACTGTGTGGCACCTTGGGCAAGTGTCTTCTACTATAGCCGTGTGAGTGGATTTCGTAGACAGAAACCGAAAGACGTCCATTGTGTGTATGGTGTATGAGTTTGAATTGAACTGTTTGGTCCGTGTGTGTGTGTGTGTGTGTGTGTGTGTGTGTGTGTGTGTGTGTGTGTGTGTGTGTGTGTGTGTGTGTGTGTGTATATATATAATGTGTGTGTGTGTGTGTGTGTGTTTGTCTACCACCACCACCACCACTTGACAACTGGTATTGGTTTGTGACTTAGCAGTTTGGCAAAAGAGGGTAATAGAATAAGTACCAGGTTCACAAAAAAACTAAGCACTGGGTTGCTTCATTCAACCCCAGCTATTCAAGATGAAACCATCTGGACATCTTGTGGACGTGCTGGAAGTCTTGAGAACACATTGGACATTGTGCAGGTGTGCTGGTCATGCTGCTTTTTTAAAGATCAGCTCTTAGTACAGTTCTGTATTCAAGAGATGAGGAATTACGTACATTATTTACATTTGATGGATATTTATCCTCATCTTGTTTGTTGTTAACATGTTTCGGCCGAGACGGGGGAGGAGGAAGTCGATGAGGAGAATGGCAACGAAGAGGAGGAGAACAATGGCAAAGGAAGAGGAGGATGAAGAGGCAGAGGAAGACAAAGAGGGAGAGGAGAAGGATAATTGATATCCAACTCTTCAGAAAATGTTCATTAACTCCTCTGAGCACAGGCTACTAACCCCAAGATTCTGAGTTCGGTTCCAGGCAGTGACCTGAATAATAATAATAATAATAATAATATCGAAAAATACCTTATGAATGAGAACCCAGGTTCGAAATTTCCCCAAGACACCTGATGAAGGCTGGAGGGTAAATCAGCCGAAACATTGTGTTAACAACAAACAAGATGAGGACAAATATCTACCAGCTCTTAATATCTAATAACTTCTCAGCTATAGACGTTATTGCTTTGCTATTTAACCAAATTGTTGATATGTACTTATAGAAATTGACTTTTTCTTTAGAAAATCATTGAATTTCATTTACTCTCTTTTTCTCTCTCTCTCTTTTCCTCATTTATCTTATCATTTATCTTATCATTTTTGTTCTCTTCCCCTCCCCCTCTCCATATCCTTTTGTTTCTCCCTCACTTATCTGTCCTCCATTCACCTTATCACTGATACTGCCCCCTGCCACCAAATTTGTTTTCTGTATCAATAATTCATATCCCCTCCTCCTCCCTCATATCCATTGATAGTAGGGTGTGGTGTGAGTCTGTTTTTGTGTAAAGAATTTTCCAGGTGAATTTCAATATCCTCAATGGTGTCCTAAATAACTCAGTCAAGAAATGGGCATGTGGCTACAACAATGAAATGACTTCTTTTCAAAGCCTACACACAGGTTTCTAATTCATGCCTTTTTGTTTAGTCTCAATCCTCATAAAAAACTGTCTTCACATAAATGTTGCCATCAAGAGTGACACATTTCTCACATAAATTTCATCTTTCAGAGGAGTTAATGAACATTTTCTGAAGAGACGGGATATTGATTATCTTTCTCCTCTCCTTCTCTGGCTTCCTGTTCCTGTTCCTCTTCCTTTGCCATCATTCTCCTCCTCTTCGTTGTCCTTTCCCCCTCATTGTTGTCTCCTCTTTGTCGACCTACTCCTCCCCGTCTCGGTTGTCGTCCTCCCCCCTGCCTCAGTCGTTGTCCTTCCACCCCACTTTGGTCATTGTCCTCCTCCCCATCTCGGTCAGCGTCCTCCCCCCCTGCCTTGGTCGTCATCCTCAACCTGTCTCGGTTGTCATCCTCTCCCCCATCACAGTCGTCATCCTCCCCCGTCTCAGTCGTCGTCCTCCCTCTGCCTCGGTCGTTGTCC
>NC_068998.1:1958967-1962168 GCF_001194135.2 Octopus bimaculoides | reverse complement strand
TCACCACTTGTCATCCTTCTCATGGATATGTTCATTTGTCAGTGAATACAATTGAAAGCCAGATGCAATATTTGTAGAGAAATTGTTGTCTCTTCATTTTGATAATGTTTCTATTATTATTATCATTATTATTATTATTATTATTATTATTATTATTATTGTTGTTATCATAGTAACACTAAGAATCCTTTCTACAATCAGTTCAAGGCCTTAAGTTTAGGAGAGCATGATAGTCAACTGCATTGCCCCCCCCCCATCCCCAGTATCTTACTGGTACTTATTTCATCATCCTCCAATGGATGGCAGGCAAAGTTGACCTTGGGTGGGATTTGAACCAGAACATAAAGATGGATGACATGCCACCAAGCCTCTTGTCTGTCATGGTTCTGGTACTGACAGCTTGCTGCTTTACCATTATTATTAAGTCTTTCTAATTTTGGTACAAGACCAGCAACTTAAAGAGGAGGAGGAGGTAAGTTGACTGATGCCTTATTTTATTGACCCTGGTAGTATGAAGGGCAAAGTTGACCCTGGCAGAAATGGAACTGAGAAATTAATGGCTCAAAAAATAATACCAAGCATTTTGTTCAAAGCCCTTAACAATTCTGCCAGCCCGCTGCCTTAATATTAATAATAATAATAGTAATGGTAATGATAATGATTTCAAACTTTGACACAAGGCCAGCAAGTTCGTGTGATGGGGGGGGGGTAAGTCAGTTACATCAACCCAGCTTTTGCTCAAGAAGGATGAAAGGCAAAATATACCTTGACAGGATTTGAAATCAGAACATAAACGACTGAGACTAATGTGTGTGTGTGTGTGTGTGTATGAGAATGCACCTGCTCCTCTCTCTCTCTCTCTCTCTCTCTCTCATAGTTTCTCATTCTTCCAGTTTATACCCTGCTCTGAGTGTCTTATCATGCAGGTACTTGGCAGCCTCACTGGTGTTGGAAAAAGCACCCAGTCCACACTCTGTAAAGAGGTTGGCATTAGGAAGGGCATCCAGCTGTAGAAAACCATGCCAAAGCAGGCAACTGGAGCCTGGGAAAGCCCTCTGTCTCCTCTATTCTTGTTGAAACATCCAACCCCTGCCAGCAAGGAAGATAAGACATTAAATGGTGATGATGAGAGAGAAGTTTCTGATGAAATGGTGACAATAAAATCATTGACAGCCTAAGCGCGCACGCACACACACACTCACACACACATGCATACAAAATGATGACGCTGGTAAAATTATTGCAGCAAGTCTGCATTGATTGTGGTGATGGGGGGAAAGTGTGGTGGTGATGGTGGTTAAATGTTTGTAATAGGTCCAACATAAGCAATCTTTGCTTGTCTTTGAGCCCTTTAGTGTTTAAGAAATGCCACCTGAAGTGCTGCACATCAGTTCCATTGTCAACATTAAACCAAAACACAACATCACAGTTGACATGTCACCACTGACATCGTTCTTTAAACATAAAACACTCTTCATTATTCAGTTGCGTAAATCATCATTCTCTCTAACACCACCCCCTCCATCTCTTGTAATATTTTCAATGTGTAAGGGTGAGTGTGCTCACACACACACACACACACACACACACCTTTCCGTGTTGTAAAGCTGTCAGCAGATGTGAGAGTTGTTAGCCTTTTCATTTGTGTGAGTGTGTTTGTACACACTGTGTGCATGTTCTGTATGTATGTGTGTCTGTGTGTGCATGTTCTGTGTGTGTGTGAGAGCTGTGCTCTAACATTTCTTAATGTCTTTGACACAACATCTCTGATTGGCACATGCCTTAGTAGTTAGGCTGTTTGGCTCATGAACATATAGATGTGGGTTTGGTTCCCATACTTGGTGGCACATTGTGACCTTCAACAACAAATTTCATTTCATATTGCCCCAGTCGACTCATCTGTAATTGAATACTAGCCTGAACCAGTGCTAATGCTCTGCTCTGGCCCTCCGGCCCTCACACTCTGAATATTCTACTGGTTCAAGGGTGAAGGGGTCAAGTGACTATATGAAACAATTAGCAAGAGCATGGTCCATATTGCCAACCCATAACTGCTCATGAATTGCTCTTGGCTGTACTGCTGCTGTACAGTTATCATGGATGCTTTCCATGTGGCGCTGGCATGGCTGCTGTTCATGTAGGACTGGCATGGCTGCTGTTCATGTGGCACCAGCACAGCTGCTTGTCATGATAGTTTTGGGATCTATATATATGTATATTATTACAAATTAAAAGGGTAAAGGTTTATCAATTTATTAATTTATTAATAAATCAACAATTAATAATTTTTACCAAGCCCTTCGGTATGTAAACACCATTATCGGTGGAGAACTTATTTAAAAGTTCCTATACATTTATAAACATAATTAAGGGATCAGCAAGCATTTGCTTCACCACATACCGAAGTTCAGAAATAGCAGCTAAAAAAGCTGAGACTCCAACAGATAGCATTACTTGTAACTCACAAAGGCATATATATATATATGTGAGTTACTTAAATTTGCCTTTGTGAGTTCCAAGTAATGCTATGTTTATATATATATGTATATATATAAAGAATGCAAAAGCTTGTGCAGGAGCATGACACCAACAAAGGGAAGGGAGAATTCCACAGAAGCAACCAGTAAAACATACTGATTTGATTTTGTGGAATTCTCTTACGCTCCTTGAACTTCAACATACCATGGTTTTTATGAAACAAACTATTTTGACATATTTTTGAGGGGAGTAAAATCTTTTGTTAGTCAATATGTATATTTCTTAATTTTTTAATGTCGCTTGACATTCTTGAGTAATTCTTTTTAACTATTTCTAGTTGATTGTATGTTCCTTTTGTTGATTATTGCCTGTTCTAAATATTTTGTATTTCTATGTGCATTTATATTTTTTATAGTCTTTGCTTTTATATATGTCTTCTTTTTATATGTTATGATAAAATGTATGGAAGCATGGTGTTGTATAAAGTTTTTGACTCGAATTTGATGTTGGTTCTCTAATCAATGCTTTTTTTGTCTCTGTCTCAATTTCATTCGTGCACTTCTTTTTTTGCGGTCCTATAAACCCGTTTGTCTCCATAAAAAGAAGCAAAAATTATCTCGTATATATATATATATCTATCTATCTATCTGTACCTGCACACACACACACACACACACACACACACACACACACACACACACACACACACACACACACACACAC
>NC_068998.1:1957106-1957922 GCF_001194135.2 Octopus bimaculoides | reverse complement strand
GCCCGCACATGAGCCAGTCCAGGGGCACTGGCAACGATCCCGCTCGAACAATTTCATGTGTCACCCGCACACGAGCCAGTCCAGGGGCACCGGCAACGATCTCGCTCGAAAAACCTCATGTGTCACTCGCACAAGAGACAGTCCATGGGCACTGGCAACGATCTCGCACGCAAAGATATCATGTGTCGCCCGCACATGAGCCAGTCCGGGGGCGCTGGCAACAATCTATTTCTATTTCACTTGCCTCAACAGGTCTTCGCAGTGGGGTTTAGTATCCAATTTTAATTTAACTCGACTTTGATTTCACTTGCCTCAACAGGTCTTCACAAGTGGAATTTAGTGTCCAATGAAGGAAGGAAGGTACGCATAAGTGGGCTGGCTGGGCCTTAGATTTAGGTCTCACTTGGCTTGCCGGGTCTTCTCGCGCACAGTATATTTCACAACATGAACATAGCAGATAGTTTAATACAAATAAAATTTAAATAAACATAAATTAACATAAAATAAGCATAAAAAGTGCCTACACATGTTGCAATCTGGTCACCAGATCGAAATGTTTCTTTACTTAAATTTTATTTGTATTGAACTGTTTGCTATGTTCTTATTGTGATACAAATAAAATAAATATACACAATATTTTTTCTCCTTTTTATTATAGTAATAAATGTAAATTAGACTTATATATTGAGAGAATTCTCCCAATATGTCATTGATAACACCTGTTGAGCTGCGTATTTTATAATCCCTAGGACGACATTATATCCTCAAATTGACTGAAATATATATATATATATATATATATATATATATATAGTG
>NC_068998.1:1955395-1956761 GCF_001194135.2 Octopus bimaculoides | reverse complement strand
TAAAGGAATGGTTTCTGTCACCGACGGACTAAACATTGCATAAGTGCTGTAATTGGTAATCCGCTAGGATCCAAGTTCACAATGGAGGCTGGAGCTGGGGTTCTGTAGCAGGCTTCCGAGTCGGTGGGTATAAATTAAAGGAAGACAAAACCAAGGCAGGATTAGCTTATCGGATCATTTATTCTTTTACTTGTTTCAGTCATTTGACTGTGGCCGTGCTGGAGCACTGCCTTTAGTTGAACAAATCGATCCCAGGACTTCTTTGTAAGCCTAGTACTTATTTTATCGGTCTCTTTTGCTGAACCACTAAGTTACAGAGATGTAAACACCGATTGTCAAACAATGGTGGTCAGACAAACACATACGCCAGAACTAATGAAGTTGCAAAGTAACTCTCCCGACAAAGAAAAAACACCTCAACTGAGTTCATGCGTACTTGAGAGAGGAGGAGGAGGAGGCTTTATGCCAATTATTGAAAGCGGAAAGCATGGCAGAGGGACAAGCACAGGTGTTTTGTTATAGAGGAGGTAACGATGGTAGTGTGTAGCGGTAATATATTGAGGGTTGTCATAGAGGAGCCAATATTGATCAGATATAAAAAAAAGAAAATTCTTTCTAACTCCAGTGAAGCAGAAATTTTAGCCTCTTGGAGCTGCATGGTGAGTGATTATCTACTTGGGGAAGCAATTTTCTACTTCAAACCACAGTTTAGAATTAATTTATCATTTTTCTGTAAGAAACCGGTGCAGGTGTAGCTGTGTGGTAAGAGGCTTGCTTCACAACCACATGGTTCCTGGTTCATTCCCATTGCATGGCACCTTGGGTAAATGTTTTCTATTATAGTCTTAGGCCAACTAAAGCCTTAGGAGTGGTAGATGGAAACTGAAAGAAGCCTGTTGTGTGTGTTTGTGTTTGTCCTCAACCACTGCTTGACAATCAGTGTTGGTGTGTTTACATCCCTGTAACTTAGTGGTTCACCAAAAAATACTGATAAAAAAAGTGCTGGGGTCAAATCATTCGACTAGAATCTCTTCAAAGCAGTGCCCCAGCATGGCCGCAGTCTAATGATTGAAACGAGAGACACAAGATTAACTTGGAAAGGTTTTGACTCAGTCAAACCAATGGAAGCATTGGTTTTGTTTGTGTTCTGTGGACGGAATGCACTCCTGAATTCAGGTTCTAATCTCTGTTGAAAGCATTTCATTTATGTTTCAAGTACATTAGAGAGAGAGAGAGAGAGAGAGAGAGTTTCCCCTAACCTTGTAACTAATGGGAAGTCTTGTTTGTCCTTATGTAAAGCCATCTTACATATTTTTATATCACATATTCCGCAACATCTGTTATCACTTTTCTCTGATGTCAGTTT
>NC_068998.1:1954190-1955145 GCF_001194135.2 Octopus bimaculoides | reverse complement strand
CCCCCAATCTGATATCGTGCCCCCTCCCATCTCTATCCTACACCACATCATTTTGCATTGCGCTACCCCCTCTGCTCCACTCACCACATCACTTTATGCTAAACCATACAACACCACCCCTGCCCTACCCTGCATCATATCACATGCTACCATGATGTATTCCATCACCCCATCCCTCACCACCCATTCACTCACTCTTCACTACACAACACTGCCTCTATTTAACCATTCCATATCTTAAAAAAACCCTCACTGTACTATAACCCATACTGAAGTATACCACACCATGCACACTGCACCATACTGTGCCAAACTGCTCTGCACTTCATCACTCATGAAGTGAAGACAGAACCAACAAAGTTGTTATCTATTCGAAAACAGAAGCTGCCGAAAGTCAAATTTCAGATTTCTCTAAATTGGATTTGTCTAATATTGCCAGACAAAACCTATTTCCAGATTACACCATTTAATGGAACCAAAATATTGGAAATATGAAAAAAAAAAAAAAAAAAAGTGTTAGTGTTTACTGGCGGCAGAGAAATCCATAACAGACATTTGATTGAACAGCTGTCGATAAAGGTCAGTTGGTAGCTGAGGCTTTATTAGTGCACATGAATCTAGTCTCTATTAATATTGCTTTCAAATTTTGGTACAAGGCCAGCAATTTTGTGGCGATTGCCTCAACCCCAGTGCTTGACTGTTGCTTATCATATCGATCCATAACCTGCAAGGATGAAAGGCAAAGTCAACCCCAGTGGAATTTGAACTCAGAACGTAAAGACAGACGAAATGTCCCGAAGCATTTTGCCCCTGCATGCTAACGATTCTTATTTCTTTATTGCACACAAGGGGCTAAACACAGAGGGGACAAACAAGGACAGACAAAGGGATTAAGTCAATTAGATCGACCCCAGTGTGTAACTGGTACCTAATTTATCGACCCCGAAAGGATGAA
>NC_068998.1:1950188-1953615 GCF_001194135.2 Octopus bimaculoides | reverse complement strand
CACTACAGACACAGCTACTACTACTACCACCACACCAACAGCAGCAGCAGCAGCAACAACACCAACAACGTCGTCATCGCCATCATTGTGACTGCCACTGCCGCCGTCGCCGCCACCACCACCACTGCTATTACTACTACAACACCACCACCACCAATAACAACAACTACACCCACCTGCACTGCCACCACCATCACCACCACCACCGACTGCACCATCACCACCACTGTCCTTGTTGGCGGTGTTGCACAACCCCGCCTCCTTACCCTCCTCCTTCTGTTGCCTCTGTCAATCACCTCCCTCCCTATCTTTGTCACAGTGTTTGTCACAGTCGCTCCATTATTACATAGCTAGGCCTCTTCCCCACCACCCACCACCACTAACACCTATAGTACTCTTATTACTGCTGATATTACTGAAAAACTGTCTGGGACATTACTGCTGGCCTCATAGGTTGCACCACCACCACCACCAAGTGGTGAGGAGGTGACATTGGTGTTTTGTTCTTTCACACACACACACACACACACACACACACACACACTGTGTGTCCAACTGACACACGGAGATTTCAACTAGTTCCACATCCCCCCCACACACCCTGCTGTTTCCTTAAAATATCCAACCAACGAACCAGTCAGTTGAGGAAAGGAACCCAACCACCCGACCGACCGACCAACCAACCCTTAATTATTTGTCTTGGAGGGGCTACAGCTCACCACCGATTGGCTTACCGGATGAGAGCAAGACTGAAGAATGTTGTTCTTTTGCTGGTCATGGTCTTCGTTTTGCCCATATTCTTCATGGTGACCCGACCAGGTAAGCTATTTCCTTTTTTTCTCTTGTTTTTTCTTTTTGTTTTTCTCAAACAGCTTGAAAACATACAAGCCCTCTTCCCCACCCCAACTCTTAAACACCATAATGACCTATTCGAAACACACTTTTCTCACCAACCAGTCTCATTCACCTCCTCTTCCTCTCACCCCTCTATCTTACCCACTACACCCTAACCTTTCCCACCCACTTCATTTGTTTATTTTTCCTGTACGAGACGAGTTGCTATTAATTAAGATAATGAGATGATAATTTTTCAGAGCAATTAGTCTCAGCTCAAGGGTTTACATTTCCAATATTCCTTTCCACTCTGTGTTTGATCAGTTTTCTCCCTAATCCTCCTCACCAAATGTTCAAATCCAAACTGGATTCAAATTGGTTGTCTTTACAATAATTATATCTACAGGTCGGTGGCATGTAAAAAAAGCACCCGCTACACTCTCGGAGTGGTTGCTGTTAGGAAGGGCATCCAGCTGTAGAAATCATGCCAGATTAGATTGGAGCCTGGTGCAGCCTCCTGGTTTGCCAGTCCACAGTCAAACCAACCAACCCATGCCAGCATGAAAAGCGGATGTTAAAAACAATGATGATGATAATACATTATTTACATTCGACAGATATTTGTCCTCATCTTGTTTGTTGTTAACACACCATTTCGGCTGATATACCCTCCAGCCTTCATCAGGTGTCTTGGGGAAATTTTGAACCTGGGTTCTCATTCCTAAGGTATTTTTCGATGTTGGTATAATAACATTGAAAAATACCTTAGAAATGAGAACCCATGTTTGAAATTTCCCCAAGACACCTGATGAAGGCTGGAGGGTATATCAGCCAAAATGGTGTGTTAACAAACAAGATGAGGACAAATATCCGTCAAATGTAAATGTAAATTATGTACATAATTCTTCATCTCTTAAATATAGAACTGATGATGATAATGCCGATGATGATGAGGTGCAGGCATGGCCTTGTGGTTAAGAAGATCACTTTTCAAGCACGTGGTTTTGGGTTCAGTCCCACTGCGTGGCACCTTGGGCAAGTGTTTTCTACTATAGCTCTGGGACAACCAATATCTTGTGAGTGAATTTGATAGATGGAAACTGTGTGGAGACCTGCTCTGTGTGTTTGTTTTTTATGTGTGCGTGTCAGGTTAAGTCCCACTGGGGGGCACCTTGGGCAAGTGTCTTCTACTGTAGCCTTGGCTGACACAAACCATGTGAGTGGATTTGGGAGACAGAAACTGAAAGAAGCCCATCGTATGTGTGTGTCTTTGTAAGTTTGTCCTCCACCACTACAACCGGTGTTGGTGTGTTTACATTCCTGTAACTTAGCAGTTCAGCAAGAGACCGATAGGAAAAGTGCCAGGCTTAAAAAAAAACAAAAAAAAAACTGGGATAGATTTGTTGAGCTAAAAGTCTTCAAAATGGTGCCCCAGCATGACTGCTTGACAACTGGTGCTGGTTTGTTTATGTCCTCATAATTCGTGGCTCAGTAAAAGAGACTGATAACATAAGTCCTAGACTTAAAACAAGAAATGGGCTCAATTTGTTCTACTAAGACCCTTCAAGGTGGTGCCCCAGCATGGCCGCAGTTCACTGATTCAAAACAAATATCGAAGATCTATCATGTTTGCTTCAATTGCTTTGATCTCCAGCCATTGTCAAGTGTCTTTTGCCCCAAACTGAATTTGATCTTGGGACCTCTTTTTCCAAATTAAAGCTAATCTTTTTGTCCACTCAGCCACTGACATGTACCTGGGCAGGAATGAAACACCTGATAACAAACTAATTGGAGATGCTGCTACTGAATCCCAGGTAAACCCTGGTGAAGCAGATGTCCCTTTTCAATTGCATTCCCGCTGTGACCATCACCTCTTTTCCTTTAGTTCACAGAACCCAGAATTACATTTTCCAATATGTTCCTTTTGAAGACAGTATGGTTTGATTTGAGGAATATTTGGCTATGATTTCTAGAAGGTCAAGCATAGTAGTTTCATTGTTGGCTTGTGTGGTGCAAGCATTGACCTGTAATTAAGTTTATTTCCCAACTGCATGGTTTCAGATCAGTCCCACAACTTGATGACACTATGGGCACTGTCTTCTATTGTAGCCCCCAGGCTAACATGAAAAAGGGGATGATTATGATGATGATGGTCCAGAAAGGTGTTAATTTATTTTAGATATCTTCACAATATTTTTACTCTCCTCCCAGCCCTCACTTCACACCTTGGGAACCACTGGACTAGAGTGTCAACGAATAGAAAAGACAAGACTCTACTTCTTCAGGGAAATGGCCAAACATGGTGGCCACAAAAGAGTTGGCAGAAATGCAGGGAAATATTCCAATATTGATAAATACCCCCCCCCCAAAAAAAAAACTGAGTTTTTCAAATCAATTTGTTGAAATAAACTAAATTTGAAAACTTTTGTACACAATGGTAACAGATGGTTTGAGGAGACAAGGTGTTAATAAATTAGTGTTTGACATATATTCTGTTGGAAGAGTTGACTGTTCATTGTGTTTTTTGTTCTCCTCTTCAAATATCTGGGTTTTTTTCTTCTTGTTCTTGCAAACCACAGAACAAACAAGATTT
>NC_068998.1:1945988-1949959 GCF_001194135.2 Octopus bimaculoides | reverse complement strand
GAGATCAATTGGTTTTTAGAGGTGGAAGAACGAAAGAAAAATGTGGTGGAAGGTGGTATGCAGTTGCATTAGAAAAATGGTAGAAAACAGTGAAATTAAAAATAAAGAACTGGGTTGCCAAGTGAAAACGAAATTTGGGTTATAAGTGGGTAATATTAAGTAACACTGCCCCCACATTCTATCAAGTGTGAGCCCCACACTGTAACCATGTGACTTTACAGTCGGATCAGTGAGAATAATATAATGGTAACTTTATTATGCTGTTTAGGTCTCTCTAAAGAATCCTTTTAGAAGCAAACATCATTTCACTTTGACTGAATTCCTAATTTCTGTAACTGAAATTGAAACTATATGCTAGACTCTGTGTGTGTTAGAAGTTTCTCATTCTACAGGGTGTCCACAAGGTCTGGGTACATGGAGTAAATTGGGATTGGAAAGGGTGAGTGGGAGAGGGGTAGGTTTGCAAGGCTGCAAAAGGAGAGTTTGTGATGGAAGGGAGGGATTGAAGTGATTGGACACAAGGAAAGGGAGGGGATATATTGTGGGGAAGATGTTTGACTGGAGCACACATTGTGTACAGGTGGGCTTGCAAGGGTGAAAAGGCAGAGTGGGAAATGGAGGGATAAGGGAATGAGGGGGGAGGCCTTGATTTTACTTAAATGGATCTTCTCAACAAATTGCCAGTCTATTTCTGTGAGGCTCAACATTTCTGTCCATAGCTTGCATTCGGTAAATCATATCACATTTCTACCTCCACCTTTTCCTATATATTGAGCAAGGCTATTTCCTTGAAGGATTAGTAATTTGTCTGCTTTCCTGCTTATTAGTATTTTGGTCTTTGCTATACTAACTTTAAGGCCCTTTGATACCAATCCTTGCTTCCACACCTGATATTTCTTCTGTAATTCTACTACTGATTCTTCTATAAGAACAAGGTCATCTGCATAGAAGATCTCCCATGGGGCAACCTGTTTTAAACTCACTCTTTTACAGCCTGTGATAAATTCTGTTACAGGACTGTGATAAACAAGAAGGGGCTGAGAACTGATCCTCGGTGAACTCCTACCTACACATAAAATTTATTGCTATACTCATTGTTGACTTTCAACTTTCTGTACATGGCTTGGGCAGCTTTCAATCCTGTACATGGCTTGGGAAGCTTTCACCATCAACTCATCTACCCTTAGCTTCTGTAGCAATCACCAGATGAATGAATCAAACGACCCTTGAATCACTATAGCAACCAAGGTTATCAGCAGTGTTTCTTTTGACTTGATAAATTTTTAAGGTACTTTGTAATCTATTGATTTGACAGTTTCTATAGATACAAGGGAACTTGTGTCTTGCTGGGGTTTATTGATTGTCATGTCTGACTGAACAGGTTGTGACCACCTACAGAGTTTTATGCAGATAGTGTATCTAGGACTTCATTAGTCAACTTGTAATTTCATTTGTGATCTTAGGGAGCTGAGGGACATTTCGTTGCTATTTCTAGCAGTTTGAATAGTTATGTACAGGTTTTGCCTTCATCAGTAGATGAAGTAATAAGACAGTGTAGTGAATGTCACACAGTATGTATGCGTTTATATATGTACATACACATACACTGTCTGATATTCAATAAAGCTATAAAAATGTCAGATATGTGTCCAACTAAACTACCCCAGTATTTACAAGGGAACACAGTGCATGTGTGTGTGTACGTGCGTGTGTGTATATATATATGTATGTATCTCATAAAATATCTAATATCTAAATGTTTCTGTGGCATTTCCCTCGACCATATTGTGTTTCTTAACCTCAATCACATGAAGAACTTGCCAACATTTTTGCTGGACATTGTAACAATGGTTTGTTAGACAGGAGAGACATTGTTGCAGTACATGGTTGCTGAACCGGTGGGAAGCAGCAGACATCTCCCTCAAACTCTGTCACATTGTCTTAAAAAAAAAAGGGATGCATGGGATAGTATTTTCTACTAGGAAGTCAAAGTTGGAGTGTCTTTGATCATAGGGCTGCTTTGAGGGGAGAGGTATCAAACAACCACATGAACAATATCCCACATGTTTGAATTTTTTTAATTCCTTACTTGTTGATCTTTCACTGTTTAGCTCAATGTGTGTGTGTGTGTGTGTGTGTGTATTAACGTTAGGACAAGTAGATGTCAAAGCATGATTGCTAGGTTCAATAGAGAGAGAGAGAGAGAGAGTGATGGCTGTCAAGAATGAGTAATGGAGAGTATTGGGGAGGGTGACGAACAGCAATGAACATGAGTGATAGTAAGAGACTGGGAGTTGTAGATGTCGGTAATGAATGATAGGGAGGGAGTAATGGAGGAGAGTGGTGGATGGTGAGTGGAGAACGAATACAGGTAGATACCATTTGTTACATGGGTAGTTAAGATAGTGAAAGTAGGAGGTGCATTATGGTGGGGACAGCAATGTATGGAAACTTGATATGAATATAATGGATGGGAGCCAAACATTGATGTTATACATCCCAATCTCCTCCTTTATCATTTTACATCACCATCCTCATCATTTTTCCATCTGTTTTCCCATGTTCTGCAAAAGTGTTAGGTATTTCTTATCCAGGATCTCAGTGGTTTGTTACAAAGTGATGGTCATTTGTCATTTCCTCTGCGAGGTTCAACCTTTTCAAACCAACTTTCCTCTCTCTAATTCCATATCTTTGTTCATATCCTCCATTGACAAATTCCATTTCCTTCCAACACTCAGCAATTCTTTCTCCAACTGCCATTCTCCAGTTACATCACAAAATTGCAATCTCCCCTTTTGCACACTCTCTCATCCAATTACTCTTACACCCAGTTTTACTCTTGGCTTCATGTATCCAAGTTTGAAGAAGGCTTTTAAGAATTTTTATTTGGTTGACCAATCAGTATTCCAAAGTTCTTTGGAATTAAGCCAACTTTGTTACTGGTGTTCATTTGTATATCCAATCTGGCATTATTCAGCTTGAGACAATCTGGATTTTCTCCCTCACCTTGCCTTGTAATCTCAACTCATCTCAAAACTGTCGTTATCCACTTCTTCTCCAAATTACACTGTCTTGTTTAGGGTTTCACCACCCAATAAATGTTTAGCAATTTAATTTTCATATTGATATTTTTTGCATGGTTTAAATTTTTCAGTGTTTTGTTTTAATTTCTTTTGGTTAATTGTTTTAATTAATATTATTGTATTTTATGTTTTCTTTTATTTTTGATGTTCTTTTTTTAAAAATATTTTTTCATTATTATTTTTGTTTTCCTGGAACCAAGTCCCCCAAGACCTTCTTTTCAGTACCAGTACAGCAACTGACATACTAATCAAGTTATGTAGTGGTTAATTGCCTTTATGCAGTTTCTCAGAAAGCTAAAAGTACCAGCCAAATCTCCCAGAAATCTCATCTTACCATCTTAAAAGTATAAGGCCACATTGAATGTAGTGGTCCCTGATGTACAAAAATACCAGGCAATCATACCTAAAAGATGACTTTGACCTGAGGGTGTGTTTCGTCGCAGTTGATCCAAGGCTAAACACCAACAATTGCTGTTAAAAGTTAAGAGTTGGTTTTGTGATATTAGCCTCAGAATTCTGCATTCTTGAATCACCTGGTGATGAGAGATTTCCTTATCTTCTCTAGAGGAGATTGTTCGTCTTGGTTTAACTGATTTATCATTTAATACCTGATTAAGGGAACCTAGACCTCATAAGCTCTCTCAACTTTGCACCTACCTAAGTTTATTGATAAACACACCAGGTGGAGCTTTGAGCTCTGATAAAGATCTATTGAAATGCCTTTGTTGAGATGAAGTAAACAGTTTCATAACAAGGCTCTTGACCAGCAATTCAGCTCCCACGGCCTCAGGCATCCTCAAGCATTGTTCTGGTGGCCCCTGGTGGCCTTACCTCTACAAATATAATAAATTTTCTTTGACTTGTTTTTTTTTTTTTTTTTTTTTTTTT
>NC_068998.1:1932867-1945674 GCF_001194135.2 Octopus bimaculoides | reverse complement strand
TTTACGAGAACAGTAAATTGAGTGAGTGATTAACAGCACTGAACTGTTTATTTGTAACATCACATTATCTGCCATTCCTCTATGGTCTCTTATATTAATAATAATAATAATAATAATAATTTTTCTCTTGTTTCCTTGCACAGCAATAATAAACTTTCCTATCTGTCAAGCTTTCTTATGTTCCCACTATTCATCTCTCTCTCTCTCACCCTCTCTCTCTCTCTCTCTCTCTCTCTCTCTCTCACCCTCTCTCTCCCTCTGTGATATTTTTGCTACAACTTCACCATGCTGTCTCCAGTCATTCAATTTACGACCATAGCAAGAGCAGTGAACGTGGAACTGATTCTAGATCTCCATTCTAATGTGAATTGAGCTATTTTTCCCATTGTATCTGTTTTCATTTGAAGATCACTGTATTTTAATTCCAAATGTTTAACTTTGCTTCCTCTTGGTGATATTTTTGTTTCCTCACTTTGTAACAGACTGCTCCACCTTCCCCCAAAGCTCATGCAACCTCCACCATTTCTTATATATGTGGTTGCACAGTGAAGCACATGTTCTATCCTCCCTCATCTCTCCTTTACTACATCTAATTTATTTGTGCATGTGATATTTGTCCCGCTGCTACCACCATCATGATTGAAGTTGTGAAATCAAATCACATCTGGGAGATTGGATTCTGGTCAGTTTCCACAAAGTTGAGCTGTCATTGACTCAACCAACAACCCCATTAAGCGTACTGTGTGAAGTGGGTGTGTTTTTGAGCTGTTTGGTCTCTCTGCTGGGTGGAAAACAAGACTTGTCTAAGGGTAGATGGTCAACGACCATCCAAATAATATTTCTTAATTAGTAGTTCTGCCAATGAAGCCATTACCACTTAGGATAGCAGTAGTAATAAGAAGAGCACTCAGAGCGCACAAACCTCTGCCAAGGCAACGCCAACGTCCTCTCAGCGATTAGCCAGAGATAGTTTTTAAAATGAGAATATCTGAAATAAACTGGACTGCTCTTAAAAGCAAGAATACTAAAAATAAACCTGATGGATCTCAATGGTGGTCATCGAATATGGAGGAGGCTGTAGAAAATTTTGTAATGGTAATAAGTAGTTTATCCTTATCTAATACAAGCCAAAGTTAACAAATTCACCATTCAAAATAGTTGCAGCGTAAAGGGGGATAATTGAGAAAGACTTGACATTTAATGTAAGATGAATGTTAGAGTTGACCTCAGTGAGATTTGAACTTGGAACGCAATGGTGGGAAAAAAATGATGCTAAGTATTTTGTCTGCTGTTGTAATGATTCTGTTTGCTCACTACCTATAATGATACTACTACTACTACTACTAATAATAATAATAATACCTGGTACTGCTCTGATGCAATACCAGCCAGTGGCTCTCACGGTTTCTGGTCTGGGAGTGTCATCATGTCCATTGTTTTGTCTTGGTATAAAAGATGGGCAAATACAGCAAATATTCTGCTCAATACCAAGGATTTCTTTGTCAGTTATTTGACCTTAACCAGTTGTGCATGTCCCTTGGTGGCTGACGATATGTGCATCTCTGATCACGAGCAGAAGTATTGGGGGAACATCACAGCCATGTGTTGAGAAGAATTCTTTGCGGTTTGGATGACTCACTTCTGGAAACATGGGTGTTTCATTCAACATCCTTAAACAACCCTTATTCAGGGACTTTTTGAGTAGGATGGGATACTTGACCTGAAGAAAATTCTAACTGGGCCCCACCTGTAAAGTCATGCACTGTTTCTCTTGATATATGGTTTCCATGTCACGCACATATGGTTGTGATGCATGTGCCTCGTGTACCCTTACCAGACAGGTAGTCATGATGGGTATATTGGGCTTTGTATAATTGTACCCCAGTGTCACTTTGATGACATGCACTGTTCTTTCACTCAATAATAATAATAATAATAATAATAATACTTGCTACTATAGGCACAAGGCTTGAAATTTTGGTGAAGGGTTAGTTGATTACATTGACCCCAGTACTCAACTGGTACTTATTTTATCAACCTCAAAAAGACGAAAAGCAAAGTTGACCTTGGTGGAATTTGAACTCAGAACTTATTCTAATGATATAATAATAATGATGAAGATGATCCTTTGTGCTATAGGCAGAAAGCCTGAAATTTGATGGGAGGGGATTATCCAGTTACATCAATCTCAGTACCCAGCTGGTATTTATTCTATCCACCTTGAAAAGATAAAAGGCAGTGTCAGCTTTGATAGGATTTGAACTCCAAATGTAAAGGCAATTTTGTCAGCCACCCTAATAGTTCTGCCAGCTGACTGCTATTGTGTACTACTATTAATTGTATCAGCTATACTCCATGGTAGAAGACACGGGTAGACTGGAGAGAAATGAAGGTAGCATGCTCCATTGGATGTGCAACATCAGTGCACATGTACGACAAAGTGCAAATGTATTGAGAGAAAAGTTGGACATAAGAGGAGTCAAATGTAGCTTGCAAGAGAGAAGACTACATTGGTTTGGACATGTGATGTGTATGAATAAAGGCAGCTACATAAAGAAGTGCCAATCACTGAAAGTGGATGGTACCCATGGAAGAGGGAGATTCAGGAAGACGTAGGATGAAATGGCAAGGACCGATCTCAGGAAGTTGGGTCTCAGAGGAAATGACCATGGACCGAGATGTCTGGAGATATGAAGTTCTAGAGAAGACCCGTCCACGTCAGTGAAACTGAGTTCTAGAAGCGCTGTGTGTCCCACCCACACTGAACAAGAGAACTTCTCACACACTTTACCACAACAAACCAAACTACATCTCTTCTCTTCCTCACATTTCCGCTTCATGCACTATTGCTTACCTCCCACTCCCCAATCCTGTCCCCTTGGCCCTGTACCACTGTATCTTTGCTATCCACTATCCCCTCCCCCTGATCTGTGTTCCCCACACACCCTACCCCAACAAACCAATCTACATGTCTACATCTCTTCTCTTCCTCACATTTCCTCCTTCATACACTATGGCTACCTCTCACTCCCCAATCCTCTCCTCACGGCCCTGTTTCTCTGCATCGTTGCTATCAGGTAGTCCCCACCTCACTCTGTATACCCAGGTTTTCACCACTCACTTCTCCTCCCCACTCTCTAATCATGCTTCTTTGGCAATAACCTGCCACTTATATTACGACCTTCGAACCCCAAGGGTATCTACCCTGGCACTTGCCAACATCTCTCTCTCTCTCTCTCTGCCTTTACTTGACCATCCCATTTATATTCTGATCCCTGTCCCTTGTGAGTATGCCTGGCACTTTGCCACTCTCTCTCTTTTTCTCCTGCACTTCCCTCAGTTTGTGTAACCATGTATCTCCTTTGCGGCAGCACACCTGTTTCTGTCCTCATTCCTGATCTCTCTCTCTGGGAGGGTAATCTTGCACCTCCTCTACAGCAAGACGCCTGTTTCTGTCTCTCTGTCTCACTATAACCTTTCAACATCTGACACAAGATCACCTCCTCCAATGTCCCCTCCCCTCTCAAAAGATTTTTGTCTTGCAGGTTACTTGGTAACCCTTTCAGTGCAGGTGCTACTTAAAAGCATCCAGTCCACACTGTAAAGTGGTTGGCATTTGGAAGAGCATCCAGCTGTAAAAACCTTGCCAAAACTGACCTCACCTGTACTTGTGCTACATAAAGAGCACTAAGTCCACTCTGCTGGGTGGTTGGTATTAGGAAGGGCATCCAGCTGTAAAAGTCCTGCCAAAACAGTCACAGAAGTCTGGTGCAGGCTTCTACCTGGCCAGCTCCTGTCAAACTGTCCAACCCATGCCCATTTGGAAAGCAGATGTTAAATGATGATGTAATAAACATTGAAACTCGGTGAAGGGAGAGTTACAATTGATGAAGAACAGTTTCTTACACACAATCCAGTTTGTAATTCAGCTGATTCCGTCGATGATTTAGGGGCTGAAATCTTTCCGAATCTTCTTCATAATTACAACAATGCAGATTGGATCTGTGAGTGAGCTACCCTGGCTCCAAAAAATGTTGCCGAAGAGAGAATAAATAATATGCTATTGAATAAACTTGTGGGAGAAATATTCACTTCTAACTCAATTGACAAAGTTGTTTATAAAGAAATATTCACTCTTTAATGCAGCATAAATACTTAAATAACTTAATTTACCATTACTATTGTCACATTCAGGAATGAGTAAATTACCTATTTCAATGAACTGTATTATATAATTTCTATTAGTGTATTGATAAATAAAATAACACAACTTGCTTATTATTGTCATATAATAAACAAACAGAAGTTTGTGTATAAAATTGATCTTTTTTCTACTTCAATTATTACAGGATTTTTTTCCTTATAAAATACACACGTACAGGAGGAGTAAATTATAAATATAATAATACTTTGAATGTGGCTCCCGAGAAAGAGTAAAAGTAATTACCCAATCAATGACAGGTGTTACTGCTAGTATATATATATATATATATATATATATATATATATATATATATATATATATATATATATATATATATATATATGTGCAGACATGACTGTGTGGTAGGAAGCTTGCTTCCTAACCACATGGTTCCAGGTTCAGTTCCACTGTGTGGTACCTTGGGAAAGTGTTTTCTGCTATAGTAAATTAATTGTAATCAATCTATGATGACCAAAAGTAGTCATAAATAAATGTGTGTGTGTGTGTCCCACATCACTGCTTGACAGTTAGTGTTGGTGTATTTATGTTCCGGTAACTTAGTGGTTTGGAAAAAGAGAACTGATAGACTAAGTACCAGGCTTTAAAAAAAAAATCAAGTACTGGGGTCAATTCTTGAATGTGATGGCCCCAGCATGGCCGCAATCTAATGATTGAAACAAGTAAAACATAAGTAAAAGGAAAATAAAGAACTAAGAAACTAAACAGAGTTGCTAAACCTAACCATTTCCGTTGCTTTTCTTCTTCTGTTCTGCACATTTCACTTCTCCCTTTCTTCCATTTTGTTTATTTAATTAATGCTTATTTATTTCACTTTAGTTTTTTTGTTTTTGTTTTTAATTGTTTGTTGCCTTTGTTGTTTCTTTTTCTTGTAGAAACTATCATCTCAAACTAGGAGAGTCTTCTAAGATGTGATTGTGTTTAACTTTGCTTCAGTTTCAGCAGCGTAGACAATTGTTGTTTAATGTCTTTCCCATGCATTCTTTTCAACATGACATAGAGTACAAATAGTGGAGTGAATCGGTCTTGAAATGTATACCAACCTGCTAAATTAACTGTAATCAATCTATGATGACCAAAATTAGTCCGTCTGTCCACATTAAACCTGTTGGTGACTGTCCAGTAGTATCCAGGGCACTCGGTTCTCTGCTGACTTTTGCTATCAGCTGCAGGCTTAAACTATTCAAAGTACCCCATGGAATATCATCTTGAATAGTTTTAGGGAGCCAAATGTGTCTTTTGGTGTAGGGTTCTACATAAAATGAAGCACCACATTCACGGAGTGGCACAAGCGGTGGTTATGTTATGTGAAGAATAATTAAATCTTCCATCGACATTAAGAAGTCTTGGAGAAGATTCTGACTGCTTCTTGATCTTTTGAGTTCTTGTATTCATAAAGAGGTACAGATGTCATCATATGGTTAAGAAGCTTTGCAATCACACGGTTTTAGGTTCAATCTTACTGTGCAGCACCTTTGGCAAGTATCTTCTATAATAGGTTTGGGCCAGCCAAAGGCTTGTGAGTGGATATGTGTATACACATATATCTAGTTCAAATTTATAGAAAAACAAGGATGAAGACAGGTGTAGGAACAGCAAGCAAGTGTATTAATTTGACACTTGGGGGGAAAATGGAAAAGAATTTTTTTACATTCTGAGTCTATGCTCTTCAGCAGAAAGGAATAAGAGGAGATAGAAAGAACGAAAAAAAAAAGTGTTGGGTTGTGTGTGTGTGTGTGTGTGTGTGTGTGTGATTTGGGTATTTAGCTCACCTTCTTAACATCAGGAATTCATTGTGATCCTGTGCAAGAGATTTTATTTCGTTTTGTTCCAGTCCACTCAGCTGGTAAAAATGAGTTGTACCTGTCATTCAAAAGGGGCCAGCCTTCTCACATTGGGCCTTGCTGAATCTCCCTGAAAACTACATTAAGGG
This sequence comes from Octopus bimaculoides, assembly GCF_001194135.2. NCBI lineage: Eukaryota > Metazoa > Mollusca > Cephalopoda > Octopoda > Octopodidae > Octopus > Octopus bimaculoides. Next base: position 1,939,519 of record NC_068998.1, on the reverse strand, counting down.
TACGCATGTTTGTGGGGTACTCAGCCACTTGCTTGTTGATTTCATGTGCAGGCAGTTTCATTGATTGAATTAACTGAAACATCTGTTGTAACTGACTGTGTGCAGTAGATTTGTGTCTTTACATAGTACATTAATAGTAAACAAATAGATGGGATGGTCAGTGATTGGAATGTCTTTGCTAAACAGTGTCGACTTGGGGATTATATAACTGGTATTCGCAGTTTAGTTCTGTTTCATTAAGACTGGACATTGATTGAACCATAATCAGCATTATTTTAGCGTTTGCTCTTCCATATCTGCATGAATCTCATGGAGTGCATTGAGCAGATTTTCTACAGCTGCATGCCCTTCCAGTTGCCAACCTTTAACCTGTTTCCAGGCAACGTAATATTTAGTCATGGCCAGACATGCTCTCACAAAGTATTGGAAATGAACGACACTGTATAACAGTGGCAATCATTTACAGCTATCATGTGATGTCAAGACAAAGAGTCACACACACACAATGGGTTTCTTTCAGTTTCCATATACCAATTCCACTCACAAAGCTTCGGGGCTGTAGTAGAAGTCACTCTTTTCAAGGTGCCATGCAGTGGGACTGAACCCAGAACCATGTTATTGGGAGGTAAAATTCTTAACCACATATACCTGTGCTTATCAATAGTTATCACCTGTTAATTATGTTTTTGTCACTAAATTCCTGCATTTAGTTCTTGCAGTTCTGCCACCTGGTGGTTGCGTGCATAATTCTCTCCTCTCCTCCTCTTCAGATGGTCAATATGAAGCATTATTGGAAAAAAGGTTTGCTGAACTGCATGCACGGCTAAAATTTGCTGAATCTCTGAACAAGCAGAGAAAAAATGACATTCACATACTGCGTAGTCAGTTCACCTACCTCTTGCAGTCCGTGCTTCACAGCAATGTTTCAAACAAGTAAGTCAGTCTTTTTTTTTATTGCTTCCTTTTCTTTGTTTCTACAGCAATCAATTGTATTGATATTGACTCACCAGACACATGTAAATGCATGCACAGGCACCCACATGTGCAACCTCATCTGTTCGATAACGTGATAGGATACCTGTGACCTTATATGAGACGGGTAAACTGATTCATTTAACTCTTTCAAGCTGACACCTGAGACTGGAAGAGGTTTCAGTGGGATGATGTTTTCCAGAGGACAAGGAATGGTCATAATGTTTAGTACAGGGTCTGAGGGCTTGGATACAATATGGGTGACAAGGTGGATAGCTGGCAGAATCGTTAGCACACCAGGCAAAATGCTTAGCAATATTTTGTCTGTCTTTACATTCTGAGTTCAAATTCTGCCGAGGTCGACTTTGCCTTTCATCTTTTCAGGGTTGATAAATTAAGTACAAGTTGCATACTGGGGTTGATCTAATCAATTGCCCCACCTCCTCAAAAATTTCAGGCCTTGTGAGTAGAGAAAGCCAATAAATTTATTGGCTTTCTCTCTTCCAGACTGAAACATTAGAATATAAAACACTCTAGTGTCTCTTTTGTCAGTACCAGCACAATGTTGCTCAACTAAATTGCTTGGGCACCACCTCAAAATGTCATCCACAAATACAAATAACATTATCTCCATGATATATTATTTTGATAAATTATTTAAAGATGTTCTTTTAATCAATGTGAGATATAATAAATGCATAAATGATGGAATATCGTGCTAGACTGGCATTTATGTTGTTTTGTTTCCGTTATTGTTGTTATTGAATAACCATGGTCAGTTTTGTTTGAATATTTCTGGTGTGTAGCTAGGCAAACTAATAATTGCTTGACCTGTATTCTGTCAGTGGTCATCTGATATTTATTGTGAACATACAGTAATATTAGGATTAAACATGTGATTTTTGTTTGAAGGATGGAAATGTTTAGAGGAAACTTAACTCTATAAGACTGGCTTTGAGGGGTTGAGTGTCTCTGTAAAAAAACTGTTATTCACTCACAGGCCTGAGTTTTTGTTACTTGTTGAAGAATATCTCTGGTCAGTTCTGTTCAAATTCACCTGATTACTCTGGGGGCAATCAATTTAGCATTGTTGTTATTTAGTCCCACATGGGACCTAATTGAGCAAACCTACAATCAAAGATATTCTACTCAGGATCATCCCATCGTTTTAATCAATGTTTCTAGGATTACGTTGTAAGTATGGATTATGGGATAATGTTCCATACAATAGTATGCTCCTACCTACCTACCTACTTATCTTTTGTGTCATGCTAAAGGAAAGTAATAAGAAAGAAAGAAAGAAACAAGTTAGTAGAGGCAGAAGCAGCAGTAGTGATAAAAGTGGTGTTGATAATGAACAGAGAGAGAGAGAGAGAGTTATGGGAAATGAAAATGTGATGTGATAAGGAAAACTGATAATGGTGGTGATTGTGCTGAAATGTCAGAGAATAAGAGTGGAGAAAAAGAGAGAGAGAGTGTAACAAAAGATTCTAAGAAGTGAGAGACAGATAAAAAAAAAGAACAGGATGTAGAAATTTCAGAAGGTGATGGTCATATGGGAATGGAGTAGGAAAAGTCAAAATATGAATATATAGCAAAGTTTGTAATATCATGGCATCTTCAGTTATATCTTTCCCTCATTTATCCCTTAACTCTTTCAATTATTGTGTCGCTCGCTTCATCTTATGCAACGGGTGTTAATAATGCATTTGGGTGCATTTCTGCAATAGATCTTCAGGGGAACACTTTATTACATCATGTTAACATGGAGCAGATGCTTCTGTTCTCTCTCTGTATATATATATATATATATATATACATATATATACACACACACACACACTCATTTATTTTTATTAAAAAATTAAGTTACAATAAAAGTATTATTGTAGTTATAAATTTATAATTATAATTAATGAAACTGAAAATATCCAAAATGAGGCTAACTTTTAATTTGTTTGATAAAAATAAATGAATATTGTACGGGTTTTCTTTTTTCATAACTGTACACCTACTTTGGCACCCTCCTGTATATAAACATACAATTCATTTTCTCTATTCTAGGTCAGTCCTAATTGAGAAGTTTCCAAGTGATCTCCAAACAGCTCTGGTCAACTTCACTGACCTTTATGGCCAGTCCTCTATCCATTTACCTAGTCTTTTCACCTATCTCCCTCATCTGTCTCGCAATCCAAATGGCATGAGACCAGCCTATAAATTGTCTCGCAACCGCTTTGGAGGTAAGTCGTTAAACATTGGAATGTGGGGTGATGGTAGTGCTTTGTTAATTTTATTTTGTGTATATGTGTGTATATATATATATATATATATGTGTGTATGTATATATATGTATACACATTGGTGCAAAAATGACTATATAGTCACAAATGCAGCTGTGTGGTTAAGAAGCTTGCTTCCAAAGCATCTGTTCTTGGGTTCAGTTCCATTGCACAACACATTGGGCATATGTCTTCTCCTTTAGCCCTGGTAGTCCAATGCCTTGTGAGTGGATTTGGCAGATGGAAACTGAAAGAATCCCATCATACATGCATGTGTGTGTGTGTGTGTGTGATGGGAGGTTTTCAAATTCTCTCACATAACATTAAGTTGGTCCAAGGCTGTAGTAAACAACATTTGCCCAAGGTGCCATGCAATGGAACTGAACCTGGGACCATGTGGTTGGGAAGCAGACTTCTTGCCTCACAGCTACACTTGTGCCTATGATAATATGAATAAAAATAAAACAGAAGAAAGCAAGTGACTTATTGATCTTGGAAACCGGACACGGTTTCCTTGCTGAGCTTTATCTTACAGTTTAGTAGTTAATGGTTTGAATGACATTCCGCTGTAAATGATACTTTCAGCATTCAATGAACCACGGAAAACTCTATGTAAGAGAGGAAAACTATGTGAAAACCTCACACAGCTAATCAATTTCGTTTTCTATTTGTTTTGTTTTCTTTTCTTTAACAAAGTCTATTGATTGTGTATAGATTCATATCTGGTAGGACTCATCAAAGGTATTGATGAGTATTGATTAAAAATAAACCCAAGTAAATAAGATTTTTTTTTTTTTTTTGTAAGCAGAAATCTTTGTGTGTGTTACTCACCCCCTAATATCAGGAGTGAAATGAATTGACTTACCTTAGCTCCACCCCACCACATTGAGGAGCTGAGAGATAGCTGCTGTCTTGTCCCAGCTCCTGGCCAGGTTTATTTTGGCTCAGTGCTGCAAAATATTGAACCCCTCATTAGTTTGCACCACTGCTGTGTCACATTGGATGTATGAGAAGGAGCACCGTCTTGTGTGAACATGTAATTATCTCCAAATGCTTTGGTCACCCATCGCAAAACATTATCCTCCAACATTTTCATGTAAATTTCCCAATTGACCTTTGTCCCCTCTTTAATGAATACCAGAGGAGATTTTCAACCATCAGATGACACTGCCGCCCAAACCATCATTCCAGTAGGTTTCGTTTAGTGAAACACCTTACAGGCACCTTCGGGAACAGCATCCGACCTTGTGGCCCAAATCCTGTCATTCTGGGAGTTCGCTACAGCTTCCGCAATGAATATCTTTTCATCTGACCAGATGAAGACATTGTCACCAGCATTCTGAATCTCCGTATTGAGACTTTTAGCCATTTGCTTCATGCTCCGCCATGGATTTCATGACAACAATCACCAATTGTTTCATCCTTATAAAATTGTTTACGATCAGGAATGAGCTTGCTGTTGATTGAATCTGTCTCACTGGAGCATTTCATGACACTATAGACTGTTTTGGGATCAACACCAACCCTTGCAGCCACATCTAAGGGATAATATGACCCTATGTAAAATTGGCTTGTGTTTGATAAAAAAAATGTGCATAACAGTGTTTTCATGAGAAATAGTGCTGAGCAAGAATAAAGATGAAGGGCCCTGACCATAGTTACAAAGGAATCAATGGTTTTAGTCCATAGTTTTTCCTCTCCTTCTCAATGATAATATTGCATCTTGTATATTAAGAGGATTAGGTTATTGTAATCAATTTCTATTAACAGATCAATCAATTAAATTATTGATTAGTAGACAATGTAACTTAAGCCTACAGCCAGCGTATATGGTTATTGGTGAAATAACCTTTTCAAAGTACAGCAATATTGATTCCGACCTGGTTTCTCATCACAGTTCGTACAAAACAAACTTCATTAATGAAAATATCAAATCATTTTCCTTGACTTTAACCCACACTTTATAAACGCAGTTTTTATATTTTCCCCATTGGTTGTTTTTAATTTTTTTTTTTTTACTTGTTACGGAGATGGTAAAATGCAGAGATTAGTTTTAGGAGGGTTAAACACACATGGACTGTAGCCATGCTGGGGCTCAGCCCTGAAGGGTTTAGTTGAACAAATTGACTGCAGTCCTTGTGTTTTATAAAGTCTGATACTTCTACCTGCTAATTTACAAGGCTATAAACAAACCAATACTAGTTGTCAAGTGATGATGGGACAAACACACACATATGTATATAAGATAGACTTCTTTCACTTTCTGTCTACCAAATTCACTCGCAAAGCATTGGTCGGCCCAGGGTTGTAGTAGAAAACACTCGTGCAAAGTGCCATGGGACTTATGGCCAAAGCTGTGTTTTCGTTTATTTAACCTTTCAGCATTCGGATTACTGCCAAATGTAAAGCTTATTTATTAATGTTTTGAATTTATCCTGCATTATCCTGTAGTTTTGAGATTTTGATGATGTAATTATTTTTAGAAAGATAAGTGTAAGAAGCCAGATATGGCCAGTTTGAACATAAAACAGGCAGAATATTTTGGTTGGATACTGTTGGTTTAAATGTTAACGTGTTAAGCCAGTGTTTTTATAAATCCATTTCTCTATATTGAATCAATTTTTCTATATTTCATCCATTGATTTGTTTCATTGTATTATTGTACATATTTTCCGGCTGGCAGGGCTTTGGATAGAGATGTGTTTGAGGTGGGATTTTACTGTTAGATGATCCTCTTATTCAAAGAAGGGAATTTCTTTTTACTTCATAGATCTTTGAAAACACAAAGTAGCTATTTATAATGTCAACAACGAATGGAAGCCTCATTCATTGTTTTGCTGAAGCAGAAGCTATGAAACGACGACAATCATGCAGGCATGTCTGTACACGTACTGACAACTAACACACACACACACACTCACACAGAGGACAGACCTTTTAGTTTCCATCTACTAAATTTACTCACTAGCCATTGGTCATCCTGAGGTTTAAATAGGGCTTTCCCAATGTACCCTGCAGTGGGACTGCGCCTAAAATCACACCTATGTCTGTCCCCGTTTTAAATAAATCCAATGTTAAACCTTCGCCATGATTATATCTGGAACCATTCATGTGTTTTCTATAATAGCTTCAGCCCTGCCCAAAGCCTTGTGAGTAGATTTGGTAGGCAGAAACTGAAAGAAGCCTGTTGTGTGTGTGTGTGTGTGTGTGTGTGTGTGTGTGTGTGTGTGTGTGTGTCTTTGCATTTGTCCTCTCTACCCCACAACTTGACAACCAGTGTTGGTGTGTTTATGGCCTTGTAACTTAGCGTTTTGACAAAAAAGATTTATAGAAAAAGTAGTAGGCTTTAAAAAAAAAGTCCTGGGGTTGATTGAGTTGACTAAAAATTCTTCAAGGCAGAA